>NC_069500.1:1313335605-1313538105 GCF_027579735.1 Bombina bombina
TCAGGGGAGGTTTGGGTGCTACTAAAATGAATGCCCAAGACAAACAGGATTACTTTAGAGAGCATCCTGGAGTCATTTGATAATCATCAAACTACTTTAGAAGCCATTTGCACATCATCAGGCTTGTAAAGTCACCAGCTAAGGTAACAATGTCTGGGTGATGATGACTTCAGAATGATTAGCAGATTACTTTACTGATTACTTCACAAGCATGAACAGTCAGGGAATGTCTCTAGAGTTATCTCATTTAAATATTTCGGCCTGTGGGCATACTTCAGAACGGCTTCTGATGACTAGTCTGGAGTCATCGATTAATTCAGAATGACTGCAGAATAATCATACTTTTTGACTAGGGTGGTAAAGAGTAGCACTGTAAAAATCATGTATACAGCAAGCCTTTAATTACTTTTAGTTCAGATAAAATTGTAACACTGATGCATACACTATATATATAGATATATAGATAGATCTGATAGATAGATAGATAGATAGATAGATAGATAGATAGATAAATAGATAGATAGATATGCAGATAGATAGATAGATAGATAGATAGATAGATGATAGATAGATATCACATTTTAGTATTTGCTATGAAACAAGATCAGGAGCATACACTGTTTTTCAGAATTCTGCAATTACATGTCTGAATCACTAGAGTGAACTGTTTATTCTTAGCATTCTCTGTAAGTCCTCTGAGTCATTCACAGGAATTTGATTTCATGCTGTGTGTGATGATATTGTTTGTTCTTCTTAGTGACTGCTGATTACAAGAATTAGCCTGAAACCTTTACCTCGTATGTCCCCCAAAACATACAATTCAATAACATCACTGAAGTATTTCCGAAGGTAATTTTAACTTTCAAATGGTTGGCTGCCCATTTTATTGACCTATTTAAAACATTGTTTAGTACTTGTGAGTTATCTGTTATTTATTTTTAACGTGTTATTTGGTTTTTCAATAAATTTACCTCTGGTTCCTTTCATTATATTATTTTATATTATTTATTGGTTAAGTTTAATCACTGTATTGCAAAATATGGTTATACAAAATAAGGGCCAGATTACAAGTGGATCGCTAAATATCGCATGCATGCATAATATTTCCCTCATCTCTAAAACACGCACTGGTCACACTTATTCTCAAAAAAACCTCTCAATCCAATCTCCCCATCCAACTCCCGCCCTATTTCCCTACTCCCTCTTGCCTTAAAGCTCCTTGAAAAGCTAGTATATGTACGTCTCTCCCATTTCCTTACATTAAACTCCCTCCTTGACCCACTGCAATCTGGATACACCCAAATCACTCCACAGAGACAAAAATCACTAAGGTTACAAATGACCTACTCACAGCAAAATCCAAAGGCCACTTCTCTCTGCTTATCCTCCTTGATCTGTCTGCAGCCTTTGATACTGTTGACCACCCTCTTTTGCTCCAAACCCTCCAATCTTTTGGCATTTGCGACACAGCTCTCTCATGGTTCTCTTCCTACCTTTAGTGTAGCCTTCACTGGGGCATCCTCTGCACCATTACCTCTTTATGTTGGGGTACCACAAGGCTCTGTCCTCGGTCCCCTTCTCTTATCAATCTACACGTCATCATTAGGTTCCTTAATAAAATCCCACTGGTTTTAATATCATTTGTATGCTGATGACAACCAAATCTGCCTCTTTGCAGCAGACCTAGCTCCCTTGCTAACACGTGTCACTAACTGTCTTTCTCATATCTCATCCTCATGTCCTCTCACTACCTTAAGCTAAATCTCTCCAAAACTGAGCTCTTTATTTTTCCCCCTTCTTCCAAAATCTCCACCCCCCATTTCTATATAGCTGTCGATAACTTCATCATTACCCCCTACCCCACATGCCCTATGTCTTGGGGTCACACTTGACTCAGATCTTTCTTTCCATCCTCACATTCAGTCCTTGGCTAAAGCCTGCCACTTTCATCTTAAAAACATCTCTAAAATTAGACATTTCCTTACACAAGACACAACTAAAATTTTAATCCACTCTCTCATCCTTTTCCGCCTTGACTACTGCAACTCCATTCTCTCTGGTCTCTCTGCTGCCACCTGGCTCCTTTAAAACCCATAATGAATGCCTCTGCCAGGCTCATCTTCCTTTCACGTTGCTCTTCATCTACTGCACCTCTCTACCAATCACTTCACTGGCTTCCTCTTGCCTCCAGGATTAAACACAAAATTCTGACCCTGACATACAAAGGCCTCAATTGCACTGCTTCCTTCTTCCTTCTTCCCCGAAGGACTAACGACGAATGAAGGCTCCTTTAAGGGACGTCATCCAAGATGGCGTCCCTTCAATTCTGATTGGCTGAAAGGATTCTATCAGCCAATCGGAATTAAGGTAGGAAAAATCTGATTGGCTGATTGAATCAGCCAATCAGATTGAGATCGCATTCTATTGGCTGATCAGAACAGCCAATAGAATGCAATCTCAATCCTATTGGCTGATTGCATCAGCCAATCAGATTTTTCCTAACTTAATTCCGACTGGCTGATAGAATCCTATCAGCCAATCAGAATTGAAGGGACGCCATCTTGGATGACGTCCCTTAAAGGAGCCTTCATTCATCGTTAGTCCGTCCGGGAAGAAGGATGTTCCGTGTCGGCGGGATGAAGATCGATCCTGAAGCAAGAAGATTGAAGACCCCGCTTGGAAGATGATATCGCCCGGATGGAAGATGATCTTCAGCGCCGCTTGGAAGATGACATCGGCCGGATGGAAGACTTCTTCAGCGCCGCTTGGAGGATCACTTCATCGGATGGAAGACTTCTTCAGCGGCCCTTGGAGGATCACTTCTGGCGCTCCGGATTTCCTCTTCAGTTCCATCAGTGGCTCGGCTAAGTGAAGACGACTCAAGGTAGGCTGATCTACAGGGGATTAGTGTTAGGTTATTTAAGGGGGGTTTGGGTTAGATTAGGGGTATGTGGGTGGTGGGTTTTAATGTTGGGGGGGGGGGTTGTATTTTTCTTTTACAGGCAAAAGAGCAGTTTTCTTTGGGGCATGCCCCACAAAAGGCCCTTTTAAGGGCTGGTAAGGTAAAAGAGCTTTGAACTTTTTTAATTTAGAATAGGGTAGGGAATGTTTTAATTTTGGGGGGCTTTGTTATTTTATTAGGGGGCTTAGATTAGGTGTAATTAGCTTAAAATTGTTGTAATATTTTTTAAATGTTTGTAACTTATGTTTTTTATTTTTTGTAACTTAGCTTTTTTTATTTTTTGTACTTTAGTTAGTTTATGTATTTAATTGTAGTTATTTGTAGTTAATTTATTTAATGAATTTAATGATAGTGTAGTGTTAGGCTTAATTGTAACTTAGGTTAGGATTTATTTTACAGGTAATTTTGTATTTCTTTTCGCTAGGTAGTTATTAAATAGTTAATAACTATTTAATAACTATTCTAACTAGCTAAAATAAATACAAAGTTACCTGTAAAATAAATATAAATCCTAAAATAGCTACAATGTAATTATTAATTACATTGTAGCTATCTTAGGGTTTATTTTACAGGTAAGTATTTAGTTTTAAATAGGAATAATTTATTAAAGTATAGTGTAGTGTTAGGTGTAATTGTAACTTAGGTTAGTTTTTATTTTACAGGTAAATGTCTCTTTATTTTAGCTAGGTAAGCTATTAAATAGTTAATAACTATTTAATAGCTATTGTACCTAGTTAAAATAAATTGAAATTTGCCTGTAAAATAAAAATAAATCCTAAGATAGCTACAATATAATTATTATTTATATTGTAGCTATATTAGGGTTTATTTTAAAGATAAGTATTTAGTTTTAAATAGGATTCATTTAGTTAATAATAGAAATATTATTTAGATTTATTTAATTAATATTTAAGTTAGGGGGGTGTCAGGGTTAGTGTTAGACTTAGGTTTAGGGGTTAATAATTTTATTACAGTGGCGGCGGTGTAGGGCGGGGGCAGGATAGGGGTTAATAAATGTATTATAGGTGGCGACGGTGTAGGGGGGCAGATTAGGGGTTAATAACTTTATTATAGAGGGCGGCGGTATAGGGGGGGCAGGATAGGGGTTACTAGGTATAATGTAGGTTGCGGAGGTGTCCGGGAGCGGCGGTTTAGGGGTTAATATGTATAGAGTAGCTTCCGGTGGGCTCCGGGAGCGGCGGTTTGGGGTTAATATGTATAGAGTAGCTTGCGGTGAGCTCCGGGAATAAATAACTTTATTTAGTTGCGGCGGTGTAGGGGGGGCAGATTAGGGGTGTTTAGACTTGGGGTACATGTTAGGGTGTTAGGTGCAGACGTTTCCCATAGGAATCAATGGGATGTCTAGCAGCAGCGAACTTGTACTTTCGCTATGGTCAGACTCCCATTGATTCCTATGGGATCCGCCGCCTCCAGGGCGGCGGATTGAAAACCAGGTACGCTGGGCCGGAAAAGTGCTGAGCGTACCTGCTAGTCATTTGATAACTAGCAAAAGTAGTCAGATTGTGCCGCACTTGTGTGCGGAGCATCTGGAGTGATGTAAGAATCGATCTGTGTCGGACTGAGTCCGGCAGATCGAAGTTTACGTCACAAAATTCTACTTTTGCCGGTATCTAGCCTTTGATAACTAAGGCGAATCAGCCTCGCCACAAATACGCTGCGTAATTCCAGCGTATTTGAGGTTGACGGCTTGATAACTAGACCCCTATATCTTAGACTTTGTCTCTAGATACTTTCCCTCCCATCCCCTTTGCTCTACTCACAATCTCCTACTCTCCTCCTCTCTTGTTGCCTCATCACACTCCCGTTTACAAGACTTCTCCAGACTGGCTCTTATCTTGTGGAACTCTCTGCCTCACTCCACAAGACTTTTCCCCTAGTATTTTTAAGCTTCAAGCGCTCCCTAAAGACTCTACTATTTAGGGATACATACTACCTACACTAACTTTTCCTAACTCAATTTTTATCCCCTTGAACCCCTTAGCATGTAAGCTTATGAGCCCAGCTGTTTGTAGATCACCTTCATAAGAGACAACTACAACAGTGCAACTCTCGGCAAGGCCCTCTACCCATTTGATCCCTATAAATGTTATCTTGTATACCACCTATGTTTATAGTGCTGCGTAATCTGTTGGCGCTCTACAAATACCTGATAATAATAATTTAAAGCCCCAAAACTGCCTAGTGCTGTTTTTTGGTGTTTTTTTTTACTTAAAAGGACACTGAACCCACATGTTTTCTTTAATGATTCAGATAGAGCATACAATTTAAAGCAACTCTCTAAGTTACTCCTATTATAAATGTGTCTTCATTCTCTTGTTATCTTTATTTGAAAAGCAAGAATGTAAGTTTATAAGCATGCACATTTTTGGTTCACAACCTGGGTTGTGCTTGCTGATTAGTGGCTAAATGCACCCATCAATAAACAACTGCTGTCCATGGTCTGAACCAAAACTTGGCTGGCTCCTTAGCTTAGATGCCTTCTTTTTCAAATAAAGATAGCAAGAGAACGAAGAAAAATTGATAATAGGAGTAAATTAGAAAGTTGCTTAAAATTGCTCTATCTGAATCATGAAATAAAAAAATTGGATTTAGTATCCCTTTAAAAACAAATGCTATTTTTTTTTTATAAAAAACTACAAGGCCCTCTCTACTGACGGCATTTTGAGCACTTTTAGAAAATAAACCAGAGATCTAATCTCTGGTTAATTTTTGGAGTGCTAATTGCTACCGAAAGATCATGGTAGCAATAACCAGCCACTTGTAATGGCTGATTTATTATTGCACTCCTGCAAACGGATAAATATGCCTGTTTGTGCGAGAGCAATAATTTAGCACTCCACTTATAATCTAGCCCTAAGCGTTTTAAGCCAGGGGTCGCCAACCTTTCGGACCTCAGGGGCCACTAAACTCACACTTTTGAATCCCATGGACCACTAACATGAATTTTTTTAAAAGGTACAAACCTCTATAATATATATATATACCTGTATGTATGTATGTGTATATATATATATATCTGTATGTATGTATGTGTATATATATATATATCTGTATGTATGTATGTATGTGTATATATATATATATCTGTATGTATGTATGTGTATATATATATATATCTGTATGTATGTATGTGTATATATATATATATCTGTATGTATGTATGTGTATATATATATATATCTGTATGTATGTATGTGTATATATATATATACCTGTATGTATGTATGTGTATATATATATATATCTGTATGTATGTATGTGTATATATATATATATCTGTATGTATGTATGTGTATATATATATATATCTGTATGTATGTATGTGTATATATATATATATCTGTATGTATGTATGTGTATATATATATATATCTGTATGTATGTATGTGTATATATATATATACCTGTATGTATGTATGTGTATATATATATATATCTGTATGTATGTATGTGTATATATATATATATCTGTATGTATGTATGTGTATATATATATATATCTGTATGTATGTATGTGTATATATATATATATACCTGTATGTATGTATGTGTATATATATATATATCTGTATGTATGTATGTGTATATATATATATATCTGTATGTATGTATGTGTATATATATATATATCTGTATGTATGTATGTGTATATATATATATATCTGTATGTATGTATGTGTATATATATATATATCTGTATGTATGTATGTGTATATATATATATATATCTGTATGTATGTATGTGTATATATATATATATCTGTATGTATGTATGTGTATATATATATATATCTGTATGTATGTATGTGTATATATATATATATCTGTATGTATGTATGTGTATATATATATATATCTGTATGTATGTATGTGTATATATATATATATCTGTATGTATGTATGTGTATATATATATATACACACACACACACACATACTGTACATTACTAGTATAACCATAGCTAAGTTTACATTATGTATATTTACACATTTTTAAGAATTATTTTTTGGAATGAACTAACTGAATGACAGATCTGAGAGAATACTTCCAAATGACAGATGAAGGGTGAGTGCCAACTTTTGAGCTGGAAACAGAGAGGCAGAAAGTGGGAAAAAAAGAATTATGTTTAAAAGGACCACAAGACTTGCAAGTTACCTCCCCAGTTAGGAATTATTCAAAACTAGTTATGATCATGGTCAGACATTGGAGTCATAAATTAAGTTTATATCAGAAAGTTCTCAATATGGATGTGAGCTAACCACGACTGATGTTACTGGCAATTACTATAATACTGGTGGGATATGGCTGATCTGCTGGATGGCAATTACTGGAATTCAAGTGGAATGTCTTTGTATGCGGAAAATTATTAGAATGAAAAATAATTAATATTTAATAAAAAAATTAAAAAAGAGGGGAGGAAAACAAACAGCGATGTAAGTCCATCTGAAGAACTTAGGAAAACTACTACAAAGAGACAGGTAAAGGGAAGAAAATAAATGAAATATAAGAGAGAAATTTTTTTTTTTTTTTTTCAAATCAAATTTTTTTTTTTAGGTATTTCAAGTTATAGCATAGTAAGTCAACTATTACGAAAATTACATAAAGGAAATAAGGTGTTTACAATTGTTGAAGGAACTGCCTAAATGACAGCTTGAAAGGAATAAACATAGCTGGCATGTCTAATCTTCAAAAAAAAAAAAACATTCTAAAGACAACATATACAGTTCTTAGATCTATATCGGTGGTCATATTGGGACAGTTAATAATGCGAAATACAATGTGCATAATATAATATGATACCTTGTTTGTTTTATTGGGGGAATATCTAAACAAGATATATTCCCTTACAGATTAGATCGCCTAATAGGGTGATATCTGACAAAACATTATGAGGAGTAAAAAGCAAACTCTATGTAGCCCTTTGTCATTTTGCTGCTGGGATTAACTGCACTTTGCATTTTGCCCTTTGCTCAACCCTGCATCACATGGTAGTGAGAGCCAATCAGAGGCTGGCAGTTTTTCAGAGACTTCCTGTGAGGAGAGTTTGGTCAGAGCTGTTCAGGGCTGCTGAAAGATGTGTGTGTGATTCTGCCTGGGATGATAAAGGCTGCATCCAGGACCCTGCATGCTGTGAACACTCAGCCTGATGTCACAGTAAGAAGCAGCTGCATTGGGACTAGAGTGAGCTGTCATTTCAGACTGTCAGCACTTAAGTGGAAATAAAGCATCCAGGACCCTGCATGCTGTGAACACTCAGCCTGATGTCACAGTAAGAAGCAGCTACAGTAGGACTAGAGTGAGCTGTCATTTCAGACTGTCAGCACTTAAGTGGAAAAGCAAGCAGCAGAGAAAGCAGCCAGACCTTTTCTAGAACATTCTACAGGAGGATTCAGGTAGTGGAACAGTTACAGTTATCCCTCACACTAAACAGATATCTGAAACTTACTAAGGTCCCCAACGTGCACCACAACAAGGGACTTTACTTAGCAGTGTATTTTGGGAAAAAGGGTACCCTGCAAAGTGTGGGACTGTTATGTTATTTATATGTTGTTCTATTTGCATTTAAATATATTCTGTGTTACTTTATTATTTGCTTCTGTTTATTATTGCATGTTGTGGGGAACTCATTGTCTCAGTGTTGTGGGTTCCCTGAGAATTGTAATCACTGAGTGGAGGCACTGTATGTTACATTAATCAAGATGTCCCAGACTCCCTACTCCAGCGGAGACTTAGGTCATTCCTGTGAAGCCACAGCGTCAAAGGTGACCGTCCAACCTGTATCATTCTCACCAAAGATAGATAAGGAAGGGGTTACAGATGGAGGCACTGCTGAGATGAACTGGGACAGTAAGAAGTGTTTAAGCAAGACCCCTGTTCCATCACCCAGAGATGTTAGAGAGTGGGCTAGAATAATGAGGGTTCCTCCCCAGAAGTTTGTGGCTGTGCAAACTCCTATTGGACTCAGCCGGAGGAAGTTTATAGAAGCCCTAAAACTGATCCCTGGTTTGGAAAACCCTGCCATAGTTCAGGCTAAGAAAACAGGAACTCATGGTGTGACCCTTGTTCAGGGGGACCAGGATATAAATCCAGAAAAAGGAACAACTAGAATCCCTATACCTGGAGCAGACCCTAAAGGGTGCCTGATAGTATACCCAGAAGGAGATTCTGACCACGAGGAGGGTGATGATTCTGACCTGATATTTCAAAATAGTGACAGTGAGTCTGAAGATGATTTAAATGTAAATGATTCTGAAGGCAGTTCTATAGTAAGTGAAAGGAGACTAAAGAATGATTCTCCTAAGCAAGAGATTTCTTCTCCCATAACAAATGTACTTAAACAATTAGCGGTGGAACTGACCCAAGCTCAACACATTCACAATTACAAGAGATTGAAGATTTTCTCTGGGACTGACCCTACTCCTGTTGGAGAAGAGTGCTTCAAATCCTGGAGAGACACTACTTTGCAGCTTCTTAGAGAATGGGCTTGTTCTGAGGATGTGAAAAGACAAAGGCTCATAGAAGGTTTAAAAGGTCCGGCCTTAGACCTGGTAAGGCACCATCAAATTATCCATTCTCAAGCTTCTGCATCAGAGCTCCTTCAAATTATAATGACTGCATATGCAGAGGAAGAAGATGAGTTTGAGTTGAGAGAACGATATGCAAATACAATTCAAGTAAAAGGTGAAAAACTGTCAGCCTATGTTGTGAGAGTAGAACTCATAGTAGGAACATAAGTGGAGAAAGGGATCATTCCCGCATCTGAAATTGACAAATACCGGTGCAAACAGCTCCTTAGAGGAACACTACCTGGAGACTCCTGTGCAGCCACCTTGGAGAATCTTTTATGTATTTAAAAGGTTCTATCTTTTGCTGAAGTAATAAAGGAAGTAAGGACTATAGAGAAGACTCATCTTACTCGTTCACGGCTAAGAGCTCCTGAGAAATCCTCTGCTCAGGACAGTTCCCAGAAAATCAAGAGTACAAAAGAGAAAAAAGAACCTCAACCCAGAAATTGTGAATCAATCAATTCAACTACCCAGGATAATAAACATGACAAACCTCTCAGGTGTTTTAGATATAATGGGCTTGGGCATATAGCATCCCATTGTACACATAAAGAAGATGTTATTCAGGTTGAAACCTTTGTCACAGATACCTTACCCAAAAGAAAAGTTTCTAGAAAAAAAAAGTGGACTCATTTGAAGAAGTGTCACATTAAGAGCCTGGAAACAGCTGCAAGTATCAGAGTTGGACCCAAGCCACTGGTATCACTTATGGTTGAGGGCATCCCAGCTTCTGCATTGCTAGACACTGGTTCCCAGGTGACCATTATCTTCAGATCATTTTATGATGCTCACCTACGTCACTTACCTATTGCCACAGCTAAAGATGTCAGTTTATGGGGGCTAGGTTCACAAGCCTGTACAGTAGAAGGAGTAGTCAGAGTGCAGATTGTCATCCCACAACTGAACACTGGAAAGACTTGCTCCATGGATGTGGAGGCTCTGTTGTGCCCTACCCCCTAAACAATCAAGTTTCTCCATTCTCCTGGGAACCAACACTAGTATGGTTCGAAACTTGTTTAGATCCTACTTGCAAGAGGTAGGAAACGTATCCATTAATCAGATGGCTGAATTGGAGCCTGCCCTAAGACACAAATGTCACAAATTAGCTCAAGAATCACTGACTGGGCAGAACCATTACTGGGGCCCCCAGCCTTTGACTTTACGACCTGGAGAAATTAAATCTGTTAAAGCTGTACCCACCTTACAGGAGGGTATGATTAATTGTGCACAGATCTATTGTGTAGAATCTATTCCTGAAGAGGACATTCGAAAGGGCTGGATGATTATGCCTGAAGTCAAGGATTGGCAGAAAGGCACAACAGGCATTTTTGCTGTAACTGTCTGTAATCTGTCCCCAAGAGATGTCCATATTGATCATTGTCAAGAATTGGGAATCCTTCACCTCTTAGAGGAAATAACCCCAATTTCTGCCCTTCCCATAGAACCAGCAGTCAACTCCTCAGGAGAATTGGAGTTTGATTTTGAAGACTCAAGTTTACCATTTGAATGGAAAGAAAGATTGCTTAAAGCTCTAAAAACCAGAAGAGGAGTCTTCTCAACTAAAGACATGGATGTAGGGTGTTGCAGGAGTGCAAAACACACCATAAGATTGACGGACTCTGCTCCCTTTCGTGAGAGGTCTCGACATATAGCACCACAAGATGTGGAGGATGTGAGAAACATCTTGCAAGAAATGGAAGATACTGGCATTATCAAAAAATCTAGAAGTCCCTATGCTTCTCCCATTGTAGTGGTGAGGAAAAAGAATGGCTCTGTGCGATTGTGTATAGACTATCGAACTTTAAATAAATGAACAATTCCTGACCAGTATACACTACCCCGAATAGAAGATCTACTGAATGCTCTATCTGGTAGCAAATGGTTTAGTGTATTGGATCTCCGCTCTGGATATTATCAAGTTCCCATGAAAAAAGAAGACCAAGAGAAAACAGCATTCATCTGCCCTTTGGGTTTCTACCAGTTTACCCGTATGCCACAAGGGATTACCGGGGCCCCAGCAACTTTCCAGAGATTAATGGAAAATACCCTTGGGGACCTTAGTCCAAGAGAGTGCCTTGTTTATCTGGATGATATAATAATTTTTGGAAGAACCCCTGAAGAACATGAAAATCGGTTGCTGAGGGTGTTAGATCGATTGCAAGCTGAAGGTCTGAAGTTATCAGTTGACAAATGCAAATTTGCAAGAAGCTCAGTGACTTATGTTGGACATATAGTTTCTGCAGAAGGTGTGGCCACAGACCCAGCAAAAATAGAAGCAGTGGTAAATTGGCCAAGACCAAAGAATATTGAAGAGCTACGTTCATTCTTGGGGTTCTGCGGTTACTACCGTCGTTTTGTAGAAGGTTATTCCAAGATAGCCAGAAGTCTTCACAATCTTCTGAAATTGGAGCCTGGAGAGAATGCCAAGCAGAAGAGCCTGCATTCCAAGAAACCCATAGGAGATAAGTGGACTAATTCCTGTGAAGAGGCTTTTCAGCTACTTAAAAGTAAGATGACTGAAGCTCCTGTACTGGCATATGCAGATCTTGAGAAACCATTTGTGCTTCATGTAGATGCCAGCATGGAAGGGCTTGGAGGCATTCTCCACCAGGCCCATCCTGAGGGGCTGAGGCCTGTTGCCTACATTAGTCGGAGCTTGTCTAAAGCTGAAAAGAATTACCCAGTGCATAAACTAGAATTTCTGGCATTGAAGTGGGCTATTGTAGATAAACTACATGATTACCTGTATGGTGCAGAATTTGATGTGAGGACCGACAACAATCCCCTCACCTATATCTTGACCAGAGCTAAACTAGATGTCACTGGACATCGCTGGCTTGCAGCTTTGTCCAACTATAGCTTCTCATTGAAATACAAGCCTGGATCTACTAATGTGGGAGCTGATGCTTTATCTCGGAGACCTGGACTTCCTCCAGAGACAGATAAAGAATATTGGATTGAAATTCCTGGCCCTGGAGTAAGGGCATTGTGTCAGACCTCTATTACTGAAGATGGGTGGGTTAACTTTTCTGAATTGAGATGCATCGACTCACTCATTTGTTATGCTGAGGCAGTTCCAGAGGCTATGTGTTACCCAGTTAAACTGCCTCAGTGGACAAGCATCAGTAATGAGGATAAACAACAAACTCAAGCTCAAGACCCAACAGTTGGCCCATTATTAAAAGCTGTTAAGAATGGGTGCCAAAAATACTTGAACTGTTTACCTGCTGAGTTGCAACAACTATTCAAGAGAGAATGTAGCCGTTTCCGTATTGAGAAGGGACTTCTCTATAGGCTCATTCAATATCATGATCACCCAGGACGAAGACAGTTGGTATTACCAGAAAAGTATAGAGGAATGGTACTAAGATCCTTGCATGACCAACATGGAAACCTGGGGGTGGACAAAACTTTTGGATTGGTGCAAGATCGTTTCTTCTGGCCAAAAATGAGAGAGTCTGTGGAGAGGCATTGTCATAATTGCAGAAGGTGTATTCAGAGGAAAACTCTACCTACCCGAGCTGCGCCAATGGGCCACTTAAAGAGCTCTGGCCCCATGGATCTAGTCTGTATGGATTTTCTGTGTATTGAGACTGATTCAGCAGGAGTAGGAAATGTACTGGTAGTGATTGATCATTTCACCAGGTATGCTCAAGCTTACCCTACTAAAGACCAGAAAGCCACTATAGTTGCCAAAGTGCTATGGCAGACGTTTTTCATTCACTACGGGTTACCTAGCCGAATTCATTCTGATCAGGGTCGTGACTTTGAAAGCCGACTCATAAAAGAACTTTTGAAACTGCTAAACATTGAAAAGTCCATAACTACTCCTTACCATCCTGAAGGGGATGCTCTTCCTGAAAGGTTCAACCGTACCCTGTTGGACATGTTAGGGACCCTTAACGATACAGAGAAAAGAACCTGGAGTAGGCATGTTGAAGCCATGGTTCACGCATACAATTGTACAAGACATGAATCTACAGGATATTCTCCTTATTACTTGCTTTTTGGTTGAGAAGCAAGGCTTCCAATAGATCTTCAGTTTGATGTCTCTTCTGATGGAATGGCCCATGTCCCACATTACCAGTATGTTTGCAACTTGAAACAGAGTCTACAAAGAGCCTATGACCTGGCAGAGAAGGCTAGTTCCCGGATTAACGAAAATAACAAAAGACGTTATGACGCTAAAGTCAAGCATAGTGAAATTCAGCCAGGAGATAAGGTACTCCTTAAAAACCTAGATATTATCGGAAAACACAAACTCGCTGACCGGTGGAAAGGCACCCTTTTTGAAGTGGTTTCCAAGCTTCCAGGACTTCCTGTATACAAAATAAAAGGGCCTGAAGGCCGAATTAAGGCATGGCATCGAAATCATTTGTTACCTGTTGGTCAACCAGAAGTGAAGGAAGCAGATAATTCTAGTGAAGGAAACCATGACAATTCAGGTTTAGATCAAGAGTGGTGGACACCTCCTGATGCTCAGCCAGAAGCTTCTGACCCTCCTGTTGCTTCTCCTCAGTCAGATCTTAATCCTGAAAGCCCCAACTTCATCCCTAGATCTACTGACACAGATACATATTCTATGGGGAGACCTAGGTATCAAGCTATAGCACCTTTTCCAAACAGAGCAGTGAGAAGATCTACTTCTGGAGGAATTCAACAGTTGCCACAAAGAGACTCAAGAGGAAGTCAAAGACATAGGCGTCCACCAAGATTATTCACTTATGACCGAGTAGGGGAACCCACATACTGGCAAGAGTCCCACTCCAAGGTCATACAAGTATTACATACCCTTGACACCTTGAATACATTGTTAGGTACAGGAACACAGCTGTATTAGATTAGTTTGCTACTTGTGCCAGAGTGATGTTTAATTATTTAATGTATATACCCTGCCAGTGGAAGGCAAGAATTTTACAGGGGGGATAATGTAGCCTTTGTCATTTTGCTGCTGGGATTAACTGCACTTTGCATTTTGCCCTTTGCTCAACCCTGCATCACATGGTAGTGAGAGCCAATCAGAGGCTGGCAGTTTTTCAGAGACTTCCTGTGAGGAGAGTTTGGTCAGAGCTGTTCAGGGCTGCTGAAAGATGTGTGTGTGATTCTGCCTGGGATGATAAAGGCTGCATCCAGGACCCTGCATGCTGTGAACACTCAGCCTGATGTCACAGTAAGAAGCAGCTGCATTGGGACTAGAGTGAGCTGTCATTTCAGACTGTCAGCACTTAAGTGGAAATAAAGCATCCAGGACCCTGCATGCTGTGAACACTCAGCCTGATGTCACAGTAAGAAGCAGCTACAGTAGGACTAGAGTGAGCTGTCATTTCAGACTGTCAGCACTTAAGTGGAAAAGCAAGCAGCAGAGAAAGCAGCCAGACCTTTTCTAGAACATTCTACAGGAGGATTCAGGTAGTGGAACAGTTACAGTTATCCCTCACACTAAACAGATATCTGAAACTTACTAAGGTCCCCAACGTGCACCACAACAAGGGACTTTACTTAGCAGTGTATTTTGGGAAAAAGGGTACCCTGCAAAGTGTGGGACTGTTATGTTATTTATATGTTGTTCTATTTGCATTTAAATATATTCTGTGTTACTTTATTATTTGCTTCTGTTTATTATTGCATGTTGTGGGGAACTCATTGTCTCAGTGTTGTGGGTTCCCTGAGAATTGTAATCACTGAGTGGAGGCACTGTATGTTACATTAATCAAGATGTCCCAGACTCCCTACTCCAGTGGAGACTTAGGTCATTCCTGTGAAGCCACAGCGTCAAAGGTGACCGTCCAACCTGTATCATTCTCACCAAAGATAGATAAGGAAGGGGTTACATCTATTTATAAAAGAGGGGAATAATAACAAGCCGTGGCTATATATATATATATATATATATATATATATATATATATATATATATATATATATATAATGGAATTTCACTATAATGAAGTCACATTTCCGTATAATGAAGTAACTCAGAATGGTTGTAGTTAGGTATGGGCGAATGTTTCTAAAAATTGGAAATTTAAAACAAATTTTTATACATTCGTTCGTTCAAATCGAATTTCGAATGTTTATATAACTTTCTAACATTCTATTTTTGAATTAATAGAATGTTTAGCTATGTATTCATTCAATTTCGAAATGTAATATTCGAATTCGAATGTGACATTCAAATTTGAAATAGTATTTCTAGTCTACAACTGTGTTTAATAAATGTAATATTCGAATGCTACAATTGAATGTCACATTCAAATTCGAAATAGTATTTCTAGTCTAATACTGTGTATTTGAAATGTAATATTCGAATTTTAATGTGACATTCGAATTTGAATGTCACATTCGAATTCTAAATAGTATTTCTAGTTTACAACTGTGTTTAATAAATGTTATATTCGATTCGAATGTGATATTCGATTTGAATGTGACATTCGAAAAAACAGAATTTATGCTTACCTGATAAATTACTTTCTCCAACGGTGTGTCCGGTCCACGGCGTCATCCTTACTTGTGGGAATATCTCTTCCCCAACAGGAAATGGCAAAGAGTCCCAGCAAAGCTGGCCATATAGTCCCTCCTAGGCTCCGCCCACCCCAGTCATTCGACCGACGGACAGGAGGAAAAAAATAGGAGAAACCATATGGTACCGTGGTGACTGTAGTTAGAGAAAATAATTCATCAGACCTGATTAAAAAACCAGGGCGGGCCGTGGACCGGACACACCGTTGGAGAAAGTAATTTATCAGGTAAGCATAAATTCTGTTTTCTCCAACATTGGTGTGTCCGGTCCACGGCGTCATCCTTACTTGTGGGAACCAATACCAAAGCTTTAAGACACGAATGAAGGGAGGGAGCAAATCAGGTCACCTAAACGGAAGGCACCAGGGCTTGCAAAACCTTTCTCCCAAAAACAGCCTCCGAAGAAGCAAAAGTATCAAATTTGTAAAATTTGGCAAAAGTGTGCAGCGAAGACCAAGTCGCTGCCTTACATATCTGATCAACAGAAGCCTCGTTCTTGAAGGCCCATGTGGAAGCCACAGCCCTAGTGGAGTGAGCTGTGATTCTTTCAGGAGGCTGCCGTCCGGCAGTCTCGTAAGCCAATCGGATGATGCTTTTAAGCCAAAAAGAAAGAGAGGTAGAAGTCGCTTTTTGACCTCTCCTTTTACCAGAGTAGACGACAAACAGAGAAGATGTTTGTCTGAAATCTTTTGTAGCTTCTAAATAGAATTTTAGAGCACGGACTACGTCCAAATTGTGTAACAAACGTTCCTTCTTTGAAACTGGATTCGGACACAAAGAAGGTACAACTATCTCCTGGTTAATATTTTTGTTAGAAACAACCTTTGGAAGAAAACCAGGCTTAGTACGCAAAACCACCTTATCTGCATGGAACACCAGATAGGGCAGAGCACACTGCAGAGCAGATAACTCTGAAACTCTTCTAGCAGAAGAAATAGCAACCAAAAACAAAACTTTCCAAGATAACAACTTAATATCTATGGAATGTAGAGGTTCAAACGGAACCCCTTGAAGAACTGAAAGAACTAAATTTAAACTCCAGGGAGGAGTCAAAGGTCTGTAAACAGGCTTGATCCTAACCAGAGCCTGAACAAATGCTTGAACATCTGGCATAGCTGCCAGTCGTTTGTGTAGTAAGACAGATAAAGCAGAAATCTGTCCCTTTAGAGAACTCGCAGATAATCCTTTATCCAAACCTTCTTGTAGAAAGGAAAGAATCTTAGGAATTTTAATCTTATTCCAAGGTAATCCCTTGGATTCACACCAGCAGATATATCTTTTCCATATCTTATGGTAAATCTTTCTAGTTACCGGTTTTCTGGCCTGAACCAGAGTATCAATCACAGAATCTGAAAACCCACGCTTTGATAGAATCAAGCGTTCAATCTCCAAGCCGTCAGCTGGAGGGAGACCAGATTTGGATGTTCGAATGGACCCTGAACAAGAAGGTCCTGTCTCAAAGGTAGCTTCCATGGTGGAGCCGATGACATATTCACCAGGTCTGCATAACAAGTCCTGCGTGACCACGCAGGGGCTATCAAGATCACCGAGGCCCTCTCCTGTTTGATCCTGGCTACCAGCCTGGGAATGAGAGGAAACGGTGGAAACACATAAGCTAGGTTGAAGGTCCAAGGCGCTACTAGTGCATCCACTAGAGTCGCCTTGGGATCCCTGGATCTGGACCCGTAGCAAGGAACTTTGAAGTTCTGACGAGACGCCATCAGATCCATGTCTGGAATGCCCCATAGTTGCGTCAACTGGGCAAAGATCTCCGGGTGGAGTTCCCACTCCCCCGGATGGAATGTCTGACGACTCAAATAATCCGCTTGCCAGTTTTCCACACCTGGAATGTAGATCGCAGATAGGTGGCAGGAGTGATTCTCCGCCCATTGTATTATTTTGGTCACTTCTTTCATCGCCAGGGAACCCCTGATGATTGAGATACGCAACAGTCGTCATGTTGTCTGATTGGAATCTTATGAATCTGGCCTTTGCTAGCTGAGGCCAAGCCTTGAGAGCATTGAATATCGCTCTTAGTTCCAGACTGTTTATCGGGAGAAGAGACTCTTCCCGAGACCACAGTCCCTGAGCTTTCAGGGATTCCCAGACCGCGCCCCAGCCCACTAGGCTGGCGTCGGTCATGACGATGACCCACTTTGGACTGCGGAAGCTCATTCCCTGGGATAGGTGATCCTGGGTTAGCCACCAACGGAGTGAGTCTCTGGTCTTCTGATCTACTTGAATCACTGGAGACAAGTCTGTATATTCCCCATTCCATTGTTTCAGCATGCACAGTTGTAATGGTCTTAGATGAATTCGCGCAAAAGGAACTATGTCCATTGCCGCAACCATCAACCCTACTACTTCCATGCTCTGAGCTATGGAAGGACGTGGAACAGAATGAAGAACTTGACAAGCGCTTAGAAGTTTTGACTTTCTGACATCTGTCAGAAAGATCTTCATTTCTAAGGAATCTATTATTGTTCCCAAGAAGGGAACTCTGGTTGACGGAGACAGAGAACTTTTTTCTATGTTCACCTTCCATCCGTGAGATCTGAGAAAGGCCAGAACGATGTCTGTATGAGCCTTTGATTTTGAAAGGGACGACGCTTGTATTAGAATGTCGTCCAAGTATGGTACTACTGCAATGCCCCTCGGTCTTAGAACCGCTAGAAGGGACCCGAGTACCTTTGTGAAAATCCTTGGAGCAGTGGCTAATCCGAATGGGAGGGCCACAAACTGGTAATTTTTGTCCAGAAAGGCGAACCTTAGGAACTGATGATGTTCTTTGTGGATAGGAATATGTAGGTACGCATCCTTTAGATCTACGGTAGTCATAAATTGACCTTCCTGGATAGTGGGTAGAATCGTTCGAATGGTTTCCATTTTGAATGATGGTACCCTGAGAAATTTGTTTAGGATCTTTAAATCCAGAATTGGATGAAGGTTCCCTCTTTTTTGGGAACTACGAACAGATTTGAGTAAAATCCCATTCCTTGTTCCGTCATTGGAACGGGGTGTATAACTCCCATCTTTAACAGGTCTTCTACACAATGTAAGAACGCCTGTCTCTTTATTTGGTTTGAGGATAAGTGAGACATGTGGAACCTTCCCCTTGGGGGTAGTTCCTTGAATTCCAGAAGATAACCCTGAGAAACTATTTCTAGCGTCCAGGGATCCTGAACATCTCTTTCCCAAGCCTGAGCAAAGAGAGAGAGTCTGCCCCCCACTAGATCCGGTCCCGGATCGGAGGCTACTCCTTCATGCTGTTTTGTTAGCAGCGGCAGGCTTCTTGGCCTGCTTACCCTTGTTCCAGCCTTGCATCGGTTTCCAGGCTGGTTTGGACTGTGAGGTATTACCCTCTTGCTTAGAGGATGCAGAATTAGAGCCCGGTCCGTTCCTGAAATTACAAAAGGAACGAAAATTAGACTTATTCTTGGCCTTGAAAGGCCTATCTTGTGGGAGGGCGTGACCCTTTCCCCCAGTGATGTCTGAGATAATCTCTTTCAATTCTGGTCCAAAGAGAGTTTTACCCTTGAAGGGGATGTTAAGCAATTTTGTCTTGGATGATACATCCGCTGACCAAGACTTTAGCCAAAGCGCTCTGCGCGCCACAATTGCAAACCCTGAATTTTTCACCGCTAATCTAGCTAATTGCAAAGCAGCATCTAAAATAAAAGAGTTAGCCAACTTAAGTGCGTGAACTCTGTCCATAACCTCCTCATATGGAGTCTCTCTACTGAGCGACTTTTCTAGTTCCTCAAACCAGAACCACGCTGCTGTAGTGACAGGAACAATGCACGAAATGGGTTGTAGAAGGTAACCTTGCTGTACAAAAATCTTTTTAAGCAAACCTTCCAATTTTTTATCCATAGGATCTGTGAAAGCACAACTATCCTCGATAGGAATAGTAGTGCGCTTGTTTAGAGTAGAAACTGCCCCCTCGACCTTAGGGACTGTCTGCCATAAGTCCTTTCTGGGGTCGACCATAGGAAATAATTTCTTAAATATAGGAGGGGGAACAAAAGGTATGCCGGGCTTCTCCCACTCCTTATTCACTATGTCCGCCACCCGCTTGGGTATAGGAAAAGCGTCGGGGTGCACCGGAACCTCTAGGAACTTGTCCATCTTGCATAATTTTTCTGGAATGACCAAGTTGTCACAATCATCCAGAGTAGATAACACCTCCCTAAGCAGTGCGCGGAGATGTTCAAACTTAAATTTAAATGTCACAACATCAGGTTCAGCCTGTTGGGAAATTTTTCCTGAATCTGAAATTTCCCCATCTGACAAAACCTCCCTCATGGCCCCTTCAGATTGGTGTGAGGGTATGACAGAACAATTATCATCAGCGCCCTCCTGCTCTTCAGTGTTTAAAACAGAGCAATCGCGCTTTCTCTGATATGCAGGCATTTTGGATCAAATATTTGCTATGGAGTTATCCATTACAGCCGTCAATTGTTGCATGGTAATAAGCATTGGCGCGCTAGAAGTACTAGGGGCCTCCTGCGTGGGCAAAACTGGCGTAGACACAGAAGGAGATGATGTAGAACCATGTCTACTCCCTTCATCTGAGGAATTATCTTGGGCAATTTCATTATCTGTGGCAGTACTGTCCTTACTTTGTTTGGATGCTATGGCACAATTATCACACAATTTTGAAGGGGGAGACACATTGGCTTTCATACATATAGAACATAGCTTATCTGAAGGCACAGACATGTTAAACAGGCTTAAACTTGTCAATAAAGCACAAAAACCGTTTTAAAACAAAACCGTTACTGTCTCTTTAAATTTTAAACAGAGCACACTTTATTACTGAATATGTGAAAAAGGAATTGTTCAAAATTTACCAAAATTTTACCACAGTGTCTTAAAGCATTAAAAGTATTGCACACCAATTTTCAGAGCTTTAACCCTTAAAATAATGAAACCGGAGCCGGTTACAGATTTAACCCCTATACAGTCCCAGCTACAGCCTTTGCTGTGACTTTACCAAGCCCAGAGGGGAATACGATACCAAATGACGCCTTTTAGGAACTTTTCCAACTACTTTCAGGTCCTCACACATGCATCTGCATGTCTTGCTCTCAAAAACAACTGTGCAGTAATGGCGCGAAAATGAGGCTCAGCCTACAACTGGGTAGGCCCTTCCTGACTGGAAAAGGTGTCTAACATAGTGCCTGACGTTAAAAAACGTTCCCCAAGTTTATAAGTGTGAATTATCAGCATAAACATGTATAAAATGTCCAAATAAAGCAATCGATTTAGCCCATAAAAGTGTCTACCAGTTTTATAGCCCATATTAAGCCCTTTATTCTGTTTGAGACTAAGAAAATGGCTTACCGGTCCCCATGAGAGGAAATGACAGCCTTCCAGCATTACACAGTCTTGTTAGAAATATGGCTAGTCATACCTTAAGCAGAAAAGTCTGCTAACTGTTTCCCCCAACTGAAGTTACTTCATCTCAACAGTCCTATGTGGAAACAGCAATCGATTTTAGTTACTGTCTGCTAAAATCATCTTCCTCTCACAAACAGAATTCTTCATCTCTTTCTGTTTCAGAGTAAATAGTACATACCAGCACTATTTTAAAATAACAAACTCTTGATAGTAGAATAAAAAACTACAACTAAACACCACAAACTCTTAACCATCTCCGTGGAGATGTTGCCTGTGCAACGGCAAAGAGAATGACTGGGGTGGGCGGAGCCTAGGAGGGACTATATGGCCAGCTTTGCTGGGACTCTTTGCCATTTCCTGTTGGGGAAGAGATATTCCCACAAGTAAGGATGACGCCGTGGACCGGACACATCAATGTTGGAGAAACTGTAAATTACATTTGAAAATTGAATTTTTAAGAATATTCATTCTTATCAACATTCTATTATGTAAATTGAATTTCTACAATAACATTCATTCTAACATTCGAATTTGAATATAAACACATTCGCCCATCCCTAGCTGTAGTAGAATTAAGACATCAACATCTTGATTTCTACATTAGGGAAAAACTTGCTTACTATAACTATATGTTTAACTATATTTTATAACCATCCTTGCAAACTATTTGTTCTTTGTGTAAAGGAGTTAAATGACTCTGTTAGACATACATTAAGCTTGACGACTTGTATCAGTGAAAGCAAAACAGCAGGTTTATTCTGCTAAGGAATTCACCAAAATGGGTGAATCTAGACTATTAAATAGACGGCTAAATGATACATTTACGTGAATACTCAATTGGAGGGGGTAAGAATAGTATGCCAATATTCAGAGGGGACCATTTATCACTAGTCTTAATATAACCAAGATCAGTTGAGCTACCCATATCTAAAGGTTAAAGATGGTTATGCCCTATTTGTATTAAATTGAGTGAATCTGGGCTACAGTCAAAATCTTTGCACTACGTAAAACCATGCTAAAATTAAGTGGTTGCTTGGGTAAAGTATATATGTTAGGAATAAATGTTAACAGTGCTAAATATAACCTTTAATGTGCAGGGATAAGATAGATAAAATAGATAAACTACCTCTCAGGAAAATTAATGCCTAATTAAAAAACAGCATACAAGAAATATTTTTTGGAACTGATCAGCTATTCTGATTTTCCAGGGGGGTAGGAACAGTCTAATGGGGAAATTATAATTTACTAGGATTGCATTAGTGAATCCCTATTAGTTGAAGTGTATAAATTGTATCTAAAACAAAGGAATAATAGTAATCTCTATATATCTTTGGGTATAGTTTTGGAGGCTATTATGAGGGAAGTGGTTGAAAGTCAGCCTAATATATGAACAATTAGGTTATAACCCAGAAATTTAGGATAACGTAAGAAAGATTATCTTGCTGCCCTGGACGCTGGCAGCCTTACATCCGTTAGGTAAGACAGAATTATTAGTGCTATCCTAGTATTTGCTCCAATAGCAAGATTTCCTGCAAAACCAACAGAGCTCCATAAAGCATATGCATCAGGCTGTAAACAAGAGTATACAGTATAAAAATATGAAAATGTAGTAGTAGCTGACCAAATTATGTATTGCTCGTGCCTGGCGACAACCTGAACCTCCGACTCTATCTGGAGTGATCTGTGATCTGGTGAACCCCTTTGCGAAAATGGAAAGATTTGTGGCCGATGAAACGAATAGGATGGAGACCTACTGGGAAACATGGTCAGATTGGACCATATGCCAATAAATAACAGATTGTATTTGGTCAACTAGTGATGTAGTCTGGCATCCCCATGAGGGATGCCTTTTCCGGAACATTCTGACAACATGCTGTGAGAGTGATTGAATTTTTTTTTTTTTCCTCTCTCTCTTCTACCTCTCCCCTTTCTACTTCTTCTTCCCCCTCATATTGTGTGACCTTCCCTTCAATGGAACTCCTTTTAATCTTAGCCAGATATTATGCTGAGGTGGTCTGCTCAAAATATTTTACTTGTTAGAAAGCATACCTATAACTAGGTGGGAATGTATCCTTGTTCATGTACCTTGGGCGCTCCTTTTCGGAGCGATTGTAAATTCTTCTCATCCTTTTCCACTCACGCGTCATCTGAAAAAAAAAAATTGCCCTCCACCTGCAGATAGTCACTCCTTAGGCATACTATTACCAATGCACAATCTATTATAGACACAGGCCTGAGTACATTCACTTACATACGTAGCTAGGTATCAGAGGGCATGGAGGTCATTGTGGATATAACAGTTTGACTTATGTCCATTGATTCAATATTTCTGTTCATTGGTTTTGTATTACGCAATAGTATGATTTTTGTTGACTATATCTCTAAGTCTTTGCACAGACCAATAGAGCTTTGACTGTTTTACATGTTATGTTATCCATGCAAATTCAATAAAAACATTTATAAAAAAAAATTTTAAAAAATGTAGTGGTAGCTGAATATTCTTAGACATTAACATTTGCAAAGCTTAACAGTAAATAACAACAGGGAGGCTTGAATTAGGCATTCTAGACAACAAGGATAAAAAGATAATGGTCTCATTCAAGAAAGTAATGGTCGACTAAGGGGCTATGATAAAATACCCCCTTCCAACCATGGGAGATAGATATGTTGATTTTAGAATACAATATAGGTGAAGGCTTATCTCAGACTGATAGCAGTCATCATAAAGGTATAATGCCCCCTTTGATGTGTCCATAGAATTACAAATAAAGTGTCACTAAGCTATGACTCCCCAGGACAGTAATGGACTATAGAGTCCATGTCTCGCAGCTAGCCGACCCCAACTCTGCTAGTGCAATTGTAACAAATTCCTGCGAGTAACAAGGTCCAATGCCACATACAAAGGAGAAGCATATGTTTGTATATTATTACTGAAGTTGGTAGTCCTGGGTCCCACACACCACTGATCAAAAAAGACTTCTCCAGAGGGACAATAGGCAAATCCACCAAAGTGTGTGAGACCGAGGAGAATCCAGGTGCTCCTAGCATTAGAGAGTGACCCATCATGCAGCCCAGGGGTAGATCTGGTGCTAGCTTGGGCTGTGGAGGACTAACCTTTAATATGCATCCCTCATATTTCACCACCCAAGGTGAAGCACACACCATGGTAGTCAGGTCCCTGTCACATATCGCCTCACAATTTCCTGTCTCTTCTTGGCTTTAAAGGGTGGGCAGCTTGTGGTCTGACTCCGTATTCTGTATTTTAGTAGGTGTGAAATGTAACTGCCGCTGCAACCCCTGGTCAGTATTGAGTACTGTGAATACTCTAGTTAGACCTGTTAAGTCCTGAATAGGGTCGTCCCCATAATGCCAGCTGAACACAGATCTTATAGTGTGAAGAAGATCTGCTTGGTGCCGGTCTAGTAGAGAGCCAAGCTCAGCTAGGATGTAGGTCAGATCCATTATTCTTGAGGCAGGTGTCGCAGCAGCAAGTTCAGGGATATATTATATGTGCGGTAGTCACTCCATTGATAAAATGAACGGCGGCTCCCACTGTATGTTAAAAGTTGAAGAGACACGCAGTACTCCCTATTCCCGTTGCCATGGGGACAGAACTCTAGGATTTAAAAGCTGGCAGACTAGATACCTAAAATGGCTCCCATGTTTGTGTAGACGTCCACCTCGTCGCTTTCCTATCAGGCTTAAATTGGTCATGCCGACCGAATCCCAGTTCTTGGAAGCTACCAACATTAAGGAGGCATCCTCTGTTTGCTGCTGTATAAATTTGCTGCTGTATAAATTCTGCTCTGGTAGGGGTAGATAAACTTATAGGGTAATCAAAAATTCTATACTGAGTCTTGGAGCTCTCCTAAGATGCGTCCTGCCATTGCGGTAGTTGGCTCCGCCCCAGAATTTTTGTTTTTAAGATTTTCTTTTTTATATACTTTAATTCCACTATTTCAAGCCAAGACTATACCAACCTCTGCTGGCTTTAGAATGGAAACATCTTCCTCTAAACAGTGCGCCGGGCGAGAGGAGTTAAAAATACAATCTAGCTACGCAACGTGCATAAAGAGATTGTAATTTAACTCCTCCGTCAGTTTTCACTGATGTCCAGCCAGGCACTGTAGGTAGCTGCGGCGCGACGGGGTTGACACCATCAGAGGAGATTTATTCCTGCTTGATGGTGTCAAGGACCACCAACATGGCGACCACTGTTTTAAAGTTATATAACATTGTTATTCCGTTTGGGGATATATGGTTCAATTTGTGTTCATGGTTTCCTTAAAAAAAGGGACATTGTACTGTAAATTTTAATATGTTCCCGTTAATCAATTTTACCTGCTGAAATGTATTAAACTGTTACAAATTGCTTCTTTAACTTTATTTTGTTTTTTGAAATAGATGTTTCTGCCTGTTTAAACCACCACCTATACTGAAACTATGAATATGTTTGTATGATCTGTATAAAAGATATTTAAACAGGAAATCACAGTTAGCTAGATTAAAAGTTTGTGCGTTCATCTTTTAACGCTGAAAATATGGTATTTTCAGCGTTAAAACAGCACCGCAGCCATTACAAGTCTTGTCGGTGTAGGTGTACCGCAAGCCTTTTAGCCTGTAACGCAATGTCAGTACCGCACTCATAAAAATTATGTTTTTTAATGGGTTTCCCATAGTGCAGCCATTACGAGTTTTGCAGTGAGGCTAAAAAGCGAGCATTACACTGTAAAACGACAAGATCCGTACCGCCATCTAAAGTCAGTAGTTATGATTTTTATGCTACAAAGCTGTAACATAAAACTCATAACTAACACCCATAAACTACCTATTAACTCCTAAGCCAAGGCCCTTCCGCATCGCAAACACTAAATTAAATTTATTGACCCCTAATCTGCCGCTCCCGATATCGCCGCCACTAATAAAATGTATTAACGCCTATTCCGCCACTCCCCAACATCGTCACCACTATACTAAAGTTATTAACCCCTAAACCGCCGCCCTCCTACATAGCAAACACAATTTAAATATTATTAACCCCTAATCTGCCGTCCGCCCACATCATCCCCACTATACTAGTTATTAAGCCCTACACTGCCGCCACTATAATAAACCTATTAACCCCTAAACCGAAAGCCCCCACAACGAAATATAATAAATTAAACTATTAACCCCTAAACCGAAAGCCCCCCACATCGCAATAAACTAATTTAAACTAGTAACCCCTAAACCTAACCCTAAAGTAACCCTAGCGTAAGCCTAACCCTAACCCTAACACCCCCTAACTTTAACATAATTAAAATATAGCTAAATTAAACTTACAATTATTAACTAAATAAACCTATTAACCCCTAAACCGCCAGCCCTCCACATCGCAACAACCTAAATTAAACTGTATTAACCCCTAAACCTAACCCTAACGTAACCCTAACCCTAACGTAACCCTAACACCCCCTAACTTTAACATAATTAAAATATAGCTAAATTAAACTTACAATTATTAACTAAATAATTCCTATTTAAAACTAAATACATACTTACCTATGAAATAAAACCTAAGCTAGCTACAATATAACTAATAGTTATATTGTAGCTATCTTAGGTTTTATTTTTATTTCACAGGTAAGTTTGTATTTATTTTAACTAGGTAGACTAGTTAGTTAATAGTTATTAACTATTTACTATGTAGTTAAAAAAAATACAAACTTACCTGTGAAATAAAACCTAAGCTACCTTACACTAAAACCTAAAATTACAAAAAATAAAAAACCTACCATTACAAAAAATAAAAAAACTACCATTACAATAAAAAATATTCCTATTCTAATACCCTTTAAAAAAAAAAAACACCCCAAAATAAAAAAAGCCTAATCTAAAATAAAGGGCCCTTAATCAATCAGCCAATAGAATGAGAGCTGTTTAAATCCTATTGGCTGATTTGAACAGCCAATAGGATTTAATCAGCTCATCATGCAATAATAATTAGAGCTGCTTAAATCATATTGGCTGATTTAAACAGCCAATAGGATTTTAGCAGCTCTAATTCCTATTGGCTGATTCAAAATTTTCAGCCAATAGGAATGCAAGGCCATCTTGGATCGCGTACGTTGCATTGAAGATTCAGTGTACGGCGGCGACTATATAAAGAGGATGCTCTGCACCGGATGTCTTCAGGATGGACCCGCTCCACGCCGCCGGGATCAAGATAGAAGATGCCACCTGGATGGAGATTGAAGAGGCCGCCTGGATGAAGACTTCTAGCCGATTGGTTGAGGACTTTGCCGCCGGGATGAAGATTGAAGAGGCCGCCTGGATGAAGACTTCTCGCCGCCTGGATGAGGACTTCTCTGCCGGGATGAAGATCGTTCAAGCGGGACCTCAAAAACTGTAAGTTGATCGTCTTGGGGTTAGTGTTAGGTTTTTTTTAAGGATTTTTTGGGTGGGTTTTATTTTTAGATTAGGGTTTGGGCAGTAAAAGAGCTAAATGCCCTTTTGAGGGCAATGCCCATCCAAATGCCCTTTTCAGGGCAATGGGTAGCTTAGATTTTTTTAGATAGTTTTATTTAGTAGTTGTTTGGGGGGTGGGGGTTTGTAATGTTAGTGGGGGGTTGTATTTTTTTTTTCATAAACAGAGCTGATTTCTTTAGGGCAATGCCCTACAAAAGGCCCTTTTAAGGGCCATTGGTAGTTTATTCTAGATTAGGTTTTTTATTTTGGGGTAGTTTTTTTTTAATGGGTATTAGAAAAGGAATACTTTTTATTATTTTTGATAATTTGTTTGTTATTTTGTGTAATGTATTTTTTTAGGGGTTGTTTGTTTTTCTTTTGTAGGAAAAGAGCTATTATCTTTAGGGCAATGCCCTACAAAAGGCCCTTTTAAGGGCCCCCCAAAAGGCACTTTTAAGGGCCCTTGGCAGTTTGGGGGGGTGGGGGTTTGTATACTGTTAGGGGGTGTTTGTTTGTTTTTTGTAGCAAAAGAGCTGTTTAACTTAGGGCAATGCCCTACAAAAGGCCCTTTTAAGGGCCGATGGTAGTTTATTTTAGATAAGGCTTTTTTATTTTGGGGTGTTTTTTTTAGAGGGTATTAGAACAGGAATGATTTTAATTTTTTTGGATAATTTTTTTTTTTTTTGTAATGGTAGTTTTTTTTATTTTTTGTAATGGTAGTTTTTTAATTTTTTTTGTAATTTTAGGTTTTAGTGTAAGGTAGCTTAGGTTTTATTTGACAGGTAATTCTGTATTTATTTTAACTAGGTAGTTATTAAATAGTTAATAACTATTTACTAACTAGTCTACCTAGTTAAAATAAATACAAACTTACCTGTGAAATAAAAATAAAACCTAAGCTAGCTAAAATATAAATACTAGTATGTATTTAGTTTTAAATAGGTATTATTTAGTTAATAATTGTAAGTTTAATTTAGCTATATTTTAATTATGTTAAAGTTAGGGGGTGTTAGGGTTAGGGTTACATTAGGGTTAGGGTTACGTTAGGGTTGGGGTTAAGTTTAGGGGTTAATACAGTTTAATTTAGGTTGTTGCAATGTGGGGGGCTGGCAGTTTAGGGGTTAATAGGTTTATTTAGTTAATAATTGTAAGTTTAATTTAGCTCTATTTTAATTATGTTAATGTTAGGGGGTGTTAGGGTTAGGGTTATGTTAGGGTTAGGGGTTAATAGTTTTATTTAGGTTGTTGCAATGTGAGGGGCTGACGGTTTGGGGGTTAATAGGTTTATTTAGTGATGTGGGAGACCAGAGGTTTAGGGGTTGATAGCTTTATTTAGTTGCGGCGATGTCGGGGAGCGGCGGAATAGGGTTTAATATATTTATTATAGTGTGGGCGATGTTGGGGTGCGGCGGAATAAGGGTTAATAACTTTAGTATAGTGGCGGTGATATCGGAAGCGGCAGATTAGGGGTTAATACCTTTATTTAAGTGGTGGCGATATTGGGAGCGGCAGATTAGGGGTTAATAACTGTAGGCATGCGTTAGGTAATGTCGGGGGCAGCAGATTAGGGGTGTTTAGACGTGAGGTGTTAGGTTTAAACTGTATTTTCTTTTTACCCATAGACATCAATGGGGCTGCATTACGGAGCTTTTCTTTCCGTGATCGCAGGTGTTAGGTTTTTTTCTGACCTTCTCTCCCCATTGATGTCTATAGGGAAAGCATGCACAAGCACGTCAAATCAGCGCTTGTTTTTGGTGCGGTATGGAGTTTAAAAACCTCATAATGCCTGCACAAGCCTGTTTTTTTTAAAACTTGTAATAGCAGCGCTATAGGGGATTAAATAACGCCACTTTTGTTACGTTCGTTAATTTCCCTATAGCGCTCAAAACTCGTAATCTAGGTGAGTGTAAGTTAACCTTCCAGTTGGCAATGGTAAAGAGAGAGATTTTTGTATCTGAAATAGCTGGTTTTACTCATTGAACTCTCCGGACTTAATTAGAATTGCTATTCCTACTTATTAGACTGTGTTTAATAAGATATGTGCTGCTCTTTCTGTAGGGCCTGCCTATTTAAATGGGTATTTCCTAGAGAACAATAGGTGATTGTTTAATAAGCAAAAATGTTTATATTAAATATATAAATAAACACAAAGGAACAATTCAAATATATTTCATCGGCAGTAAGTATAACCTGTAATTTGGAACACATTAAGGGAAATAAATGTTATAGTAGAGTGTCTATTAAACTGTGGCCAATTAAGGGAAGGAGGTAAAAAATTTGTGTTACATACATTAACAAATTAATACATTAACAGATCAATGTGTAGAATGCTGCAGGATCAGATACATTTTACCATACATTAGAATGATGGAGACACACAGGATGCAGGGGAAATAAAATATTCAGAGGTATTTAACAGAAAAAAAAGACAAAATAAATAATGAATGTATATTGCAATGTTGTTTTATTTTTCTTATTATGACATAAAAAGTCAAAATTAGACTTTTATGATTCAGATAAAGCATTCCATTTAAAGAGGATTTCCAGTTGACTTCTGTTATCAAATTGAATTTGTTCACTTGGTATCTTATTGAAATCATACCTACATAGACTTAGGAGCGCTAATGCACTACTGGGAGCTAGCTGGAGATTGGTGGCTATGCCATATGTTTCTTTTGATTGGCTCACCAAAGGTGTTCAGTTAGGTCCCAGTAGTACATTGCTGTTCTGGAGCGGATTTGCAGGCGTTAAACACATAGTTATATGCCAGCAATCTTGCAATAAAAAGATTAAAAGATGATTAAACACATTACAGCATTATCTTTTTGCACTTTTATATCCCTTTAAGCTCTTCAAAAAGACAGTCTCAGATTCCCTTTCAACATTTTGGGCTAGATTACAAGTTGCACACTGATTATTTTATATTTAATGTATTTATATTGTGTGTGTGGGGAACTTTTTGACCCTTACACTTTACACTAGTTTTTCAGGCGCATTATTATATAATTTGCTTCTTCCTCTTGGTATCCTTTGTTGATATCCTTGATATACCTAGGTAGGCTCAGGAGCAGCAATGCACTGGTGGGAGGCGGGAGCAAGATTGTGATTGGTGGGTAGGTACATATTCCTCTTGTCACTGGCTCACCAGATGTGTGCAGCATTCTCTCAATAGTGCATAGCTTCTCCTTCAGCAATGGTTAGCAAAATAATAAAGCAAATTTTAAACAGAAGTAAATTCAAATATTGTTTAAAAATTGTATTTCCAGAATCATGAAAGAAAAAAATTAGGTTTTCTTTAAGCTTATGTGAAATGTTTCATCAGCTTTTTTGACTCATCCCTATACAAATAATAGGTGGTTTGAGAATCAAAATACTTCCCAGTGTATAAACTATATTTTACATAGGGTGTATACAGCAGGTGTACCTCATGTGTCTGTGAGTAGCAGGCTTTCTGGGGGGATGCCAGAACAGATGCAGACTACTCATTATGGTCTATTTTTGGTGCAGCAGGTTCCAGAATAGCAAGGCCACTCAAACCTTCCACAGAAACCTGCAAGAAGTTACACGTGAAGCATCTGAAATTCTGCTAGCCTTGCTAATGGTGTCACCACTCCTAAGCTAGGATTATATTTGCAAAAAGTACATCATGTTCAGAAGGGACATTGAATAGTTTCATACGCACAATAGATGTTTTGTGCAAATGCTTTCTTCACATGTTAAGGGTTTTAGGTTTTTGTTTCTATTTTGAAATTAACAGAAAGTGCATGTTTGTGAAATAATGTTTTTTGTTAGGATAGAAGATCACTGGCTTAAAAGAGTAAGTCACCTTTTCATATGTCTAGTGCTGTAATCAGAGCAAGGAGAGAGGGAGGTGTAGATAATATATAAACATTAGGAATGGGAATAGAAGATAAGTTCACCCACAAGTAGACGCTACTCTACCTAACTTCTTGCAGCCTCCAAGTTTTATTTTATTCTCCTGCCTCATCCTTCAGTTCTGTCTTCAGGATATTTGCTGTTGACCATAGGCTGGATCTATCTTCTCTCCTGCTTCTCACTTCAAGTCTTGTCTCTGGACTGTCTGTTGCTGATCTGTCGAGTCTGATCATACTTGTTTATAAAGTCATGTCCTAGGCCTCACTCAGTGTGCAGAGTGCGTGCATCAGAATCACTACTAAGCATCTGGGTCCACACCTGGACTGACGATTGCTTCTGTCTGACACATGGACAGGGTTACTGGGGTATCTTGCAAAGGGTGAGGCTCATAGTGGGTAGAAGGTGTTAAGGCGGCTTTATTATTACTCTGAGTGGATGATTAATGAACAGATAGAACATTTAAAACAGACAGGTAAGAGATAAAAGCATTGGTGGTACCAGGAGAGTAGTGGTTAGATTTATTTCTGGTAAAGGAAAACTTTACTTTTAGGGCCCATGACTCTGTTATCTATATAGTGAATATAGTCAGAACCTCCCTGATGGCTGTTAGCTATGCTACTTCTTTACATATCAGCTTCATTTTAGAGCATACCATTGAATCTAGCCTTCAACATTTAAGGTAGATTACAAGCAGAGCACAATTCGATAGTGCAGGGTGCGTTATCTTTTGCGCAACCATGCGCAAAGAATAAGGCCTAGTCTGGTATTATAAGTGGATGGTTTAATATTTTATCCAAAGCATCTTGACATGCCCTATACTGTTAATAAATATCACAGGGAGCAATATCGTGCTCATTTTACAAGTTGTGATTTATGTTTTGCATTTGAGCTCAATCCATAATCCCCCTGTAAAATGTAATGCTTTTTAAGACACAAAATAAATTATTATTATTATTATTATTATTATTAATAATAGTATAGCACAGAACTACATGAAGAACTTTACTACTTGCCCACACCCTCGGATTAGCACTTGAGCAATATCGAACATGACTTTTACTGCAAGTCCTCATAGAAGCGCTATCGTAAATGCAGATGTTATCGTGACCTAGACTATCCCTCAAATTATAAAAAATAACTTTGGACTTGTATTATGAGGGAAAAAATAGAAGTGCTATTGATTGCGCTCAAGTGATGCTAACACACAATAACGCTAATATTTTTGTACTCCACTTGTAATATGGGCCTTAATGTCTCTTAAAATCCCCCAATCCACAGTGAGAAGTTGCTTTGTATAGGGCCTATTAAAGGGATATTAAGTACTAAATACATTTGTAAACTTAGTATTTAGGTTACTTCCAGCATCCCTCTAGCCATGGGTGCAACCATGTTGAAATATAGCTTTCACTGCACTCTAGTGCTGATGTATTTGCACATCTGCAGCAATTCTCCTACAGATAACTTTAGTGTAACCTAGGTTCCAATATTTATTTATAAAATGTTTTACCAGGAAGGATACATTGAGATTTCTCTAGTTTTCAAGTATGTCCTGGGACCACAAAACATTGCATTGATACAATAGTGTACAATAAAATACAAAAACAATAATAATACACAATATATGCAAACATTTAACATAGAACTGGTAGGAAATATTTCATCAACCATGACAGGCACATTCTGTTTTGAGATATGTAGAGAGGGATCTCTTAAAGGATATTAGGCTTGGGGAAGTTTTTAAAGTGTGAGGGAGGTCATTCCATAATTGTGGTGCTCTGTAGGAAAAGGAGGCTCGAGCTGCTTTCTTTTTGTATTGAGGCAAGCTAAATAATGTGCTGTTATTGGATCGGAGGTTTTAGGAGGTGGGAATAGCAGGGGAGAGCATTCTGCTCAGGTAGGGTGGGAGCTTCCCAGAAAGGCTCTTAAACACAAGGCAGGAAAGATGGAGGGTGCGTTTGGATTCCAGCGACAGTAAGTTTAGTTATTTTAGCAATGGTGGGTCCTGTAGTTAAATTGTAGCACAAAGCGGCAGAACAAGTTATACAATGTCTTAAGTTTATTAAGGTGAGTTTGCGGTGCAGGTGCATATACTACGTCCCCGTAATCCAAGATAGGCATCAGCATTTGCTGTACAATCTTTTCCTTTACTGTAGGGCTGAGGCAAGATTTGTTTCTGTACAGGGCACCTAGTTTTGGATACATTTTAGATGCAAGTTTTTCTATGTGGAGGCCAAAAGATAGATTGGGGTCTAACAACATACCTAAGTATTTAAAAGAGTGGACTGCGGTCAGGGTGCAATTGGATTTTGTTTTGTTGCAAAGATGGGAATTTTGTATTTAGTGTAATTTAGGTCCCGTTCCAAAGATCATTGTTACAGTTTTGTCAGTGTTTAGGAAGAGTTTGTTTTTTGAGATCCACTTTTCTACCTCTGTGAACTGGTCTTGGAGCACTGCTTCAAGCTGCGGCAGATCGGAATTGTTTGCATAGATTACCGTGTCATCTGCGTACATGTGTACAGTTGAGGATTTGCAGACATTAGTCAGATCATTTATAAATAATGTGAATAGTAGGGGGCCGAGAATGGAACCTTGGGGTACACCACACGTGACTGGAAGAGGGAGGGAGTCGCTGTCAGAAATGGAGACATATTGTGATCGATCCAAAACATATGATCGAAACCAGGTTAACGGACGATCAGCAATACCAGAGTTTTTTAGTTTGAGCAGTAGTATGTCGTGGTCTACTGTGCCAAAGGCCTTTGCAAAATCAAGGAAAATAGCTCCAGTTAGGTCTCCTTGTTCCATGCCAGTTTGGATGTTGTTGCAAACTTTTAGGAGGGCAGTTGTAGTGGAGTGATTCGGGCGAAAACCTGATTGATCAGTGGTCAGATAGTTAGATTGTTGGTAATACTCACATAATTGCGTATGGACGCATTTTTCTAAGATTTTTGACAATACTGGGAGCAAAGATATATGGGGCGATAATTAGAAACCAAGGTTAACTCCCCACTTTTATGGATAGGCACTACTCTTGCAGTTTTCCCAAAGTTTGGGTATGTATCCAGACACCAAGGATTCATTAATTAGGGTTGTGACCGGTTTAGCAATTGCCGGCACACTGAGCTTCAACAGCATTGCTGGGATTTGATCAGGTCCTGACTGGTTTTTCATTTTTAGATTATTAAGGTGATTCTTAATGACATTGATGGGTATAGGTCTAAAATTTAACTTCTCTATATTGGGTCTTTGCTGATTTAGTGGGGCCTGATCCACATTTGTAGTTTCAGGATGCATGTCATTTATTAGTTTGTCAATCAGGGTGGTGGAGCATCTGACCAAATAACTATTAATGGCATTTGCTACTTCTAAGGGTAGTTGCAGGGTATGGTTGTCCACATTGACAGTGGGGGGTTGGGAGTGGATTGGAGGATTTTGTAAGTTATTTATGAGTTTCCAAAACTTTATAGGGTTTGATATGTTATTGTTCAATTTTCACAGAAATATTGGGCCTTGGCCAATTTTGTTTGTTTAATGCATATATTTCACCATTGTCTATATACACAGTGATCACTCATAGAGCCTGTATGCTTGAACTTTGACCACAATGAATCCCGGAACTGGTACATTTGAATGAGGTCAGCTGTGATCCAATTCAAGTGTGCTCCTTTTACTCACACCTTACGCAGCGGGGCATGTAAATTCCAAACTTGTAGGAGTTCAGACTGAAAGAATTCAACTACAGAGTCTAGATCAGGGATTAAGTTTAATCTGTGCCAGGGGAGGTTCTGGATGTCAATTAGAAAAGATTGAAGATTCATTTTTTGAAGGATCTGGTGATTTTAACCTTGGGAGAGGATTTAGTTACCTTTATTTTACGCACGCAGTACACTAAGCAGTGGTCACTGAAATTGTTAGGGAGAACACCTGCCTCCTGGATTCGGTCGGGAGAAGTGGAGAGAATCCAGTCGAGCAGGGTGTGATTTTGGCTTTTGATGTTTATGTGAGTTGGGGAGGAGATTAATTGTGTTAGCTGCAAAGATTTAAACAGCGAGCGACAACTATTATTTTTTGGATTCAGCCAATCAATATTAAAATCTCCAAAAACCAAAATTTCACTTTTTGGGTTTTGAGCTATGGTTTCACTAAGGAGATGTGCTATGTCAGAAATTTAATGCACAGGGGAGCTAGGTGGGCGGTACATTCCTGCAACAATAATTGATTTACTGCACGGGATCTTAATTGTGCCAGAAAGGAAATCAAAGGTGGCAGGAGAGCTATATTTTTGTAAGGGGGTGTACTTTGTGGAAATGTCATCATAAATTACAATGCCGCCTCCTCTCTTTGCTCTATCATTTCTATGGCATGAATACCCATGTATTGCAATGGCAGAGTCAGGTATATGGTGACACCCATAATTAGATGGAGGCACATGAAATGTATTTAGTGCTTAATGCCTCTTTAAATTCTATTGGAAGTAGCATAGTATCTGGCAGTGCCTATATGCAATTATTTGACAAATATCCTATTAAAGGGACATGAAACACCACATTTTTCTTTCATAATTCAGATAGAGCAAGCAATTTTAGTCAACTTTCAAATTTACTATTATCAAATTTGCTTCATTCTCTTTTTATTCTTTATTGAAGGTGCAGCAATGCACTACTGGGAGCTATCTAAATACTTGTTTAGAAGTGAATAAACAATGGCACAATTTCTAATATATAGTTTAGGGATATTACCACTTTAAATTATTTGTTTGCCTTTGTTTATTTTCTCTTGTGGCACATAGGTGCTATGAATAAATTGACATTATTTACAAAATCAGTCTAAATGACTGGAAAAAAGGATACTGTTTAAGCACACTACAATCCCCTTTATATAATAATGCGTGGGTAATATATTAAAACATAAAACTTTATTGTATCTTTGTTAAAAACATTATGGTACTCATATATGGCTTGTTATACAAATATAATGTTTGTACCTAAAATGATTCTAAACAAATATATTTATTGAGTGATTGAATTCATGATTGGAAACATTTATTTTTGGCAGCAAGTGAAGATGATAAATCCTAATCTTGATATTCTCAGGTTAGAATTTATTGTGTCAATAACATCAACTGCATAACCTTCTAATACATATCATATGACATAATCACAATACTAGCTAGGTGTACTTCCTAGATAGAATAATAAAGATACACTATGGACGTAGCTTTAAATAGAGTCAATTGTCTTAACTCTTATTGCGTATCTGAGTAATGGAGACTGATTTTGTAAACGCTATATGAATACAAAAGTAAACCAAGAGGCATATATGTGTACCCACCAATCTGCAGCTAGCTTCCAGCTCCTGAGCCTACCTAGGTATCCTTTTCAATAAGGAATGCCAAGGAAATGAAGCAAATCAGAAAACAGAAGTACATTTTTAAAATGGTATGCTGTATCTGAATCAGGGAAGACATTTTTAGGGTTTAATGTCCCTTTGATTTGGTTTAAATGCATATTTTATTAAATATGGACTGCTCTTTCCCAACCCAGTGCTTGACTAAACAATCCCAAAACACAGTGTAATAGATAAGCTAGTACTGTACTGCCCCAGTTTTCCTGTTCACATTCACGTTGTACAGTAGTATTGGTTGCAAGAAGAACTGGTTTTGGTTTGTCACCATGCCAGGTGGGCTTAAACGCTGCCTGCAAAGAAGTAGCTTTGGATGACAGCAGCATTCTGTGATCTGCCAAGAATGATTATCTCTAAAAGACACACCATACCATCAAACAAATAACTATAAGCATTAATTAGTGTGTAAGCGCAAGCTAGACAAACTTGACAGGACAGTTTTAGACGTAAGTGGCAACGTCATTTGTCTTAGGAATAAACATTACTCTAACATTACTCATTTCTCTAATGATGCCAATGTATCTATAGAAAAAAGTGACACTGACTTGCTTTTGATTTGCTTTTTTTTGCTTTTTATTCAGTGACTGGTTTTAATAATTGAGTGCCCATTTTACTATGGTTATGCTTTACTGCATAGCAAACGTTTGCAGTCTTCTTTGACACCCTAAGGCCCATATTTATCAAGCTCCGTACGGAGCTTGAAGGGCCGTGTTTCTGGCAAGTCTTCAGACTCGCCAGTAACACAAGTTATGAAGCAGCGGTCTAAAGACCGCTGCTCCATAACCCTATCTGCCTGGGAGGTGTCAATCAACCCGATCGTATTCGATCGGGTTGATTGACACCTCCCTGCTGGCGGCCGATTGGCCCGCGAGTCAGCAGGGGGCGGCGTTGCACCAGCAGCTCTTGTGAGCTGCTGGTGCAATGTTAAATGCGGAGAGGGTAAATAGGGGGTTTAATTGTTAAAAGTGGAAATTAAGGGTAAAAATAAAGTTATATTTTGTTAGAGGTTATTATTTTAAAACAAATGTTCTTCTATCAATATGTGTATAACTCCTTGAAAGGGTTAAAGGGACAGGAACATTTTTTTGTAATAAATCAGATTGAGCATACAATTTAAAAAAAAAAAAAAAAAAGATTCTTAATGTACTTCATTCTCATGGTATTCTTTGCAGAAAATGATACCTAGATAGACAGTGTGCATCTGTCTAAAACAGATATAAATTTGAAGGTATTAACAGTACACTCAATCTAAATCATGAAAAAAATGGTTTTATGTCCCTTTAAACACATAAACAAAATTGTACTTCTGGGTCACTCGCATTCTGACCCAGATGAGAAAACAGCCAGTGATTGGAGTACTGTATATGTAAAGAATGTAAAAATAGACACCCCCAAAATAATATTCTAATAACATGTAAAGGCTCTCTCAGTGAGGACACATTGACACTTTAAGCTAAACTCCTGTTTGTAGAGAGAGGACACATTTACCAGAGCACCTGCTGCACTGTAAGTGGGAAGGGAAACTTAGTTACTTGTTTCTGAGGGGAACCTTCTTTCAGTTACACACTTGTTCCCTCAGTGATGAGTGTTCTCCATTTTATTGCAGGTAAGGGAGATGATTCTTATAAGCATAGCTGGGAATATAATAGATTAAACTGGTCTAGCTAATGTTCCAGTGACAAGTTAAAGTAAAAGCAGTGTGATTATAGGACATGTGGCATCATCCTTAGTGCAGCTTTGGGGAAGGATGTTCTCAGCAAACAGAGCACATGTGGATTTTGCATTTGGATGTTAATCATAATAATTCTGTACTGTACCTGCACAGTTGTTGTGCTTTATTGCATTTGGATGTTAATCACAATAATTCTGTACCGTACCTGCACAGTTGTTATGCTTTATTTACGGTATTATTGTGTTTTGCACATGTTGATTCTGCATTTGGATGTTAATCACAATAATTCTGTACTGTACCTGCACAGTTGTTATGTTTTATATACTGTATTATTGTGTGCAGTTACACACTTGTTCCCTCAGTGATGAGTGTTCTCCATTTTATTGCAGTTCATATTAAAGCACCCTAATTTCACCCAACCCCGATCGCACTGTGGAGTTTATTTATCAGAAGTGCAACAAAATTGGCGCCCAACGTGGGGCCGGGTGAATATGTCACAGAAAAGACACAGAAGTGAATGCTGCATATAAAAATAGCAGTCTGTGAGTGAAAGAAACTTGGTGCAATCCCTGTAATAGTGTATGGTGAAGAAACAACCTGTCTGCTGAGGAGAATAGAAACAAGGAATTAGGCAAAGGAGGATATATATACTAAATTAACCCTGTTGATGCCAAAAGCTGCAAAAATGGATATGGAGAGGTTACAAGATGAAATCAGCAGATCGTTAACAAAGATGACAGTCAGTGAACTGATTGAAACCTGCCAAGTTATTAAAGCGTCAGAAGAGAGTATGGCGAAAGGCAAAAACCGCCGCCATTACATGAGGATAATTAACATTATGATGGATGAATTGGTAGAGAGTGAGAGTGAAGAGGCTGTTATGCAATTTCTACAGACAACTAGGAAATTTATCTCTGAATTAGGGAAGAGAAAGGATGCTGAAGCAGTAAGTGATAGTGACAAAGACCCCCAACCGGAACAACAACAGTTGGAATATTTAAAGCAACAGTACCGCATTATGCAGGAAAAATTTCAGGAAACAACTAAGATCGTAGAGGATCAAATTAAAGAACTCAGCACTAAAAGTCAAGATTCAAGGGACAGTCATTTAAGAAAAGAACCTGTTTTAATGGCTAAGACACCTCATTATAGTAACTTACCGGAAGTTGCAATAAGAAAGGACTTTAAAATTGCTGGTCAGATAGGTGAGAAGAGACAGACAGACAAATTGTCCTATACTAACCTCATGCACCAGATTGACATAGGACTACAAAGAGGATACTCTGAAATAGAGATTGTGGAATTTGTAGTCAAGGCCATAAGTCCTGGTTTAAGTCTTAGAGGTATGTTGGAAATGAAGAATGAGCTGACTCTAGTGCAACTGAAAAGAATCCTGAAAAGTCATTACAAGGAAGAGAATGCGTCAGATTTGTACCAACAACTGATCAACGTCTCACAAAATACCAAAGAAACACCTCAGAATTTTCTGTTTAGAGCAATTGAACTGAAAGATCGTCTCTTGTTTGTTTCACAAGGAGAAGGATCAGATGAACACTTTGGAATGGAATTAATACAGAAGAAATTCTTAAGGTCTGTAGGTACTGGACTGGTAAGTGATCACATCAAGTTTCAGCTAAAGCAATATTTAGACGACCCATCTGCTTCAGATGATTTGCTCATAGAGAAAATGAATGAAGCTGCCAATATGGAGATTGAAAGAGAGAGAAAGCAGAAGAAATCTCAATTCAGCAAACCAATGATGATGGAGTGTAAGTCCAGTCATCTACATTGTTCTCAGAAATCCGCTGACACCGTGCCATTGATGCAGCCACAAGTAAGTAACCAAAATACTCAGCAAATTCAGAATACTAAACTGGATCTTGAAAAGGTAATACTGCAAATGCAAAAAGAAATGCTAGAAATGAAAACACTTTTGAAAAGTTCAGCAGCACAGCAGGAGCTTGCATTCAAAGGGCCAACAGCCACACCGAGACTAAGTAAAAGGGCTTGTGAATGTTGTGAGAACACAGGTCAAGGAACCACATGTAACCATTGTTTCAAATGTGGTCAATTTGGACATTTTGCAAAAGGATGCAGAGTGAGAAAACAGAAACCGTTAAAAGAGAGAGGGTTGCTGTCAAGGGACAGACAGTAACCTACAGCACACCTGTGTCCCAGAGTAATACACTGCCCTATATCAAAGAAGTATCAGATAAGAGTCCACATATAGCAAGGAACACAGCAAAGGAAAGGTTAAAGCTGAATACTTCACGAAGAATACAAGACTGCATTGCTCAGCGTGCCCAGCAACCATACAATTCTACTAATGGACTGCCACCAAAAATTAACGGTGTTACCACAAAACACCATAGTAAATTGTTAAATCTCATTGGGAAAAGATGTCTTGTGAATTGCGAAATGGACAACATTCCAGTTCAAGCTTTATGGGATACTGGCTCTCAAGTTAGCCTAATCAATGAGAGTTGGAGACAAAGATTCTTGCCACATACAGTGCTCAGATCATTGGAAGAATTGCTTGGACCAGGAGTTTTATGCGGAAAAGCAGCCAATGAGACTGAAATTCCCTTTTCTGGTTGGGTTGAAGTAACTTTCCAGTTAACATCAAACAACAATGACAGAAAACCATTCTTAGTGCCACTGGTAGTATCAGACTACTGTAAAGTAGCAGAGCAACCAATTATTGGTTATAATGTCATTGAAGAAGTATTCAAAGCTACATGTGCAGAGGGAACAAAATCCATTCCTGGTTTGGTTGATGTACTAAGAACAGCACTGGCAGTATCAACAAGTAAGGCCAAAATTCTGGTTAAACTTCTACAAGCAAGATGTGTACAATCTTGGGATGCCAAAATAAAGACTAGTACAAAGAACCAAATAATTCCTGCAAATACTGTGACCAGCATCAGGTGTAATGGCCACACAGGACCTTCACTGCAAAATCAGACAGTTCTGTTTACACCTTGTGACATTCACCAGTTACCTGATGGACTACATGTATGTGAGACATTAGTAACCATTCGAAGGGGACATTTCTCTAAACTAACAATTCCTGTTTGGAACACAACCAAGCACGACATTGTTTTACCTGGCCTAACTAAGCTTGGATGCATTGAGCCTATAAAGACATTGTACCCTGCACAGATGAAGATGAAACCGTCGGTAGATGTCTCTATCCACTCAGTAAGTAAAGAAATTCATGTATCTACGACAGGACCAGAGGATAAAATAGACAATATAAACAAGGTCAGTTTTCTGGAGATCCACACCAATAGAGAATTATGGGATCCAGAAGTGTCCGTAAAACATCTCACAAAGGAGCAGCAGCAGATAATCAGAAATATGTTAAGGGACGAATGCAATGCTTTTGCAAAAGACGACTCTGATGTTGGATCCATTCCTTCCTTACAGTTACAGATTCGCCTAAAAGACAACATACCTGTCAAGAGAACGTATATGTCTGTACCAAAACCACTGCATCAAGAAGTAAAGGAATACCTGCAAGATCTGCTAAATCGGGGCTGGATTGCAAAGTCAAAATCTTCATATTCTTCACCTATTGTGTGTGTGAGAAAGAAGGATGGTAGTTTAAGACTGTGCTGTGACTACAGAGAGTTAAACCAGAAGTCTATTCCTGACCGTCATCCAATTCCAAGGATTCAAGACATGCTTGATAGTTTAGGAGGAAGTTCATGGTTCTCCGTGCTAGATCAAGGTAAAGCATATCATCAAGGATTTGTGGAAGAATTGAGTCGACCATTAACTGCCTTTATTACACCTTGGGGTCTATATGAATGGATCCGAATACCATTTGGTCTTAGCTCAGCACCTGCAGAATTCCAGCGAAGTATGGAATCATGTTTACTAGGATTAAGAGACGAGATTTGTCTACCTTACCTAGATGACAATCTAGTCCATAGCAAGTCATTCCTTGAACATGTAGAACACGTACGGGTCGTTCTTCAACGTTGTCGACAACATGGAGTTAAGCTAACAGCCAGAAAATGTGAACTTTTTAAAGACAAAGTGAGATTTCTTGGTAAAGTTGTGTCAAAAGATGGCCACTCCATGGATCCAGCAGAAATCGCACCTGTACTTGCATTGAGAGATAAAAGACCAAAGACTGTGGGAGAACTTAGGAAATTATTAGGATTTATCTCTTACTACCGTCCCTATATCCGAAACTTCTCCAGAATTGCAAAGCCACTTTATGAACTGCTATCTGCAGACTCGGTACCTGCTATGACTTCCGTGCCTGGTAGCAAGACAAGAAAGAAACAGAAACCTAGACCAAAGGTGAAAGGTCAGCTTCCCTCCCATCATTTAATCGGTTGGACTGATGACCATCAGGAAGTATTAAGCCGTTAACTGAAGTTTTAACTCATCCTCCAGTTATGGGTTATCCAGACTATTTGACATCATTCATACTCCACTGTGATGCCTCTCAGGAAGGACTGGGTGCTGTATTATACCAGGAACAGGATGGTAAACTAAAGGTAATTGCTTACAGATCTAGAACTCTAACACCTGCTGAGAAAAACTACCACATGCACTCAGGGAAGTTAGAATTTCTAGCAATGAAATGGGCAATCTGTGACAGATTTTGATACTACCTATATTATTGTCCAGCCTTTGAGGTATACACTGACAATAACCCACTAACTTATGTCCTTACAGCAGCAAAGCTGAATGCCACGGGTCACAGATGGGTTGCTGAATTGGCAGATTTCAACTTTACCATTAAGTATCGTCCTGGAAAAAGAAATATGGATGCAGATGTACTTTCTCGTATGCCACTGAGTCCTGAGCAGTACATGAAACAATGTTCTTAAGAAATAGATCCCAAAGTCATCAGCAGCATCACCCAGGCTATTCAAGTAAACCAAGGGGAAAGAATGCCTTGGCTGTGTCCACTGACCATAGCCAATACAACTCCAATGACAGATAATGGTGAATTAAAAAGTATAGCCGAAATTTCTAAAGGGACTATCAGAACAGCACAAAAGGAAGACCCTGCGATTGGAAAAGTATGGAAATATAAACAAGAGAACAAGTTTCCATCAAAACATGAGCGCCAAGGTGAGTCTTCTGATTTTTCTATACTCCTGAGACAATTTATCTTGACAATGAAGGAATTTTGAGAAGAAAAACACTACCATCAATTAGTGTTTAAAGAATTACATGAAGAGATGGGACACTTAGGAGTTGAGAGGACTGTAAATCTAATCAGAGATAGATTCTTTTGGCCACATATGCAAAGGGACACCGAACATTACATTAATCAACAGTGTACCTGTTTAAAGGATAAACGCCCAAACAAGCCTACTAGAGCTCCTTTGAGTAATATTACCACAACATATCCTTTTGAAATGGTCTCCCTTGACTTCCTTCATCTTGAGACATGTAAAGGTGGATGTGAATATATTTTAGTGGTAATAGACCATTTTACAAGATTTGTTCAAGCATATGCAACCAGGAACAATTCAGCAAGAACTGTTGCAGACAAAATATTTAATGATTTTGTCCTGAAATTTGGATTTCCTACCAAGATTCACCATGATATGGGTAGAGAATTTGAAAACAAACTGTTTTTGGCATTAGGCAAGCACTGCCACATCCAAAACTCTCATACAACTCCATACCACCCAGAAGGTAATGGACAAGTGGAAAGGTTCAATCGCACCCTTCTATCCATGCTTCGCACTTTGTCATCCGAATCAAAGAAAGATTGGAAAAATTCACTTGCAAAGGTAGTACATGCATATAATTGTACACAGAGTGAAGCTACAGGATATTCTCCTTTCTTCCTTCTTTTTGGAAGATCTCCAAGATTACCCATTGATAGCATGTTTGACACTCCAGTAACTGAAAAATAGCATACCTCTTCTGAATATGTGAACACCTGGACAAAAAGAATGAATGAGGCCTACAAAGTTGCTTCAGAAACAGCTACTAAAAGTCCAGAAAGAGGTAAAGCACACTATGACAAGAAGATTTATGGAGCTGAACTAATACCCGGTAGTAGAGTACTTGTAAGAAACCTCACAGAAAGAGGAGGTCCTGGAAAATTAAGATCCTACTGGGAAGATACTGTCTATGTTGTTCTTAAAAGGAAATGTAAAGACAGCCCAGTTTATGAAGTTAAGCCAGAAAATGGAAAAGGAAAAATCAAAGTTCTGCATCGCAATTTGTTGTTGCCATGTGATTATCTACCTGTAGATCCAGGTCACAAAACAAAAGACAGACCTACTGCAAGAAACCAAGAAAACTGTAAGAATACTGCATTACAATCTGCACAAAACTTTAGTGATGAGACAGGAAGTGAGTCAGAGACGGAACAGGAACATTGGAAAGCTTTCATTCCTATATCTCAAAGTGATCACAGAGATGGAAACACAACAGATCTGAATCCAGAAGCTGATGAGTTCTACCCACATCAGCTAGGGACCAATGAAAATCTTACAGAGATTGTTACAGAAGAAAATTCTTCTGAAGATGAGAGATCTGAAAATCCATCAGGACACATGGAAGAGGAAATGTCATCACCTGAAAACTCAACAGAGATAGTTGAAAGTGTGAGCGATGAGAATGAGGACTAAAATCCAGCAGAGAAAGGAGACAACCAAAGACTTTGACTTATGATACTTTAGGTCAACCCAGCATAGTTTCCAGAGATCCAACAGTACAAGCTATACAGTGTAGAAATGTTTTACCTGTCTACCCTGATTGGTATCTAGATCCAGATTGTTTTGATGTAGATTCTAAACATTGGTAAATCTGTCAGATTTAATGTTCTAATGTTTGCATGTAAAATTATGCCACAGTTATTCATGTACAGAGCAAATGTTAAAGATGTACAAATGGTAAAGCAAAAGCAGTAATTTTGAGATGATGGAACTAGATAAGATCGGAAAAGTTCACCCAAAGGTATTGGTTGAAATTATAAACTGACATGGTGAATGTGTATCTAGTCTGCCACCATGCTGGGTCAAGTAAAGGGACAGAGTAAGAGTGTGTACTCTAGGTTACCACCATCTTTAGTCTGACTACAGTAACTTACACAAGTGAGAAAAGGGGTTTACCAAATAGCTTACTGTACGAGCAAGAATACCTCACCAGGTACTATAGCGCGCAATAGGCCTAGTGAGAAATTGTGACTATTGGCTGTTCCGATCAGCCAATAGAATGCGAGCTCAATCTGATTGGCTGATCGGATCGGCCAATCGGATTAAACTTGATTCTGATTGGCTGATTTCATCAGCCAATCAGAATTTTCCTACCTTAATTCCGATTGGCTGATAGAATCCTATCAGCCAATCGGAATTCAAGGGACGCCATCTTGGATGACGTCCCTTAAAGGAACCGTCATTCTTCAGTTGGATGTCGTCGGAAGAAGATTGGTCCGCGCTGGAGGTCTTCACGATGGAGCCGTTCCTCATCGGATGAAGATAGAAGATGCCGCTTGGATCAAGATGGTTGCCGGTCTGGATCGCCTCTTCTTCCCGGATAGGATGAAGACTTTGGAGCCTCTTCTGGACCTCTTCAGCCGCAGGATTATGGATCGCCAGCCCCCGCTTGGGTTGGATGAAGATTTTGGAGCCAGGACCGATCGGTGATACCCGGTGAGGTGAAGATAAGGTAGGAAGATCTTCAGGGGCTTAGTGTTAGGTTTATTTAAGGGGGGTTTGGGTTAGATTAGGGGTATGTGAGTGGTGGGTTGTAATGTTGGGGGGGGTATTGTATGTTTTTTATTACAGGCAAAAGAGCTGAATTCTTTGGGGCATGCCCCGCAAAGGGCCCTGTTCAGGGCTGGTAAGGTAAAAGAGCTTTCAACTTTTGTAATTTAGAATAGGGTTGGGCATTTTTTTATTTTGGGGGGCTTTGTTATTTTATTAGGGGGCTTAGAGTAGGTGTAATTAGTTTAAAATTGTTGTAATATTTTTCTAATGTTTGTAAATATTTTTTTATTTTTTGTAACTTAGTTCTTTTTTATTTTTTGTACTTTAGTTAGTTTATTTAATTGTAGTTATTTGTAGGTATTATATTTAATTCATTTATTGATAGTGTAGTGTTAGGTTTAATTGTAGGTAATTGTAGGTATTTTATTTAATTTATTTATTGATAGTGTAGTGTTAGGTTTAATTGTAACTTAGGTTAGGATTTATTTTACAGGTAAATTTGTAATTATTTTAACTATTTTAGCTATTAAATAGTTCTTAACTATTTAATAGCTATTGTACCTGGTTAAAATAAATACAAAGTTACCTGTAAAATAAATATAAATCATAAAATAGCTATAATATAATTATAATTTATATTGTAGCTATATTAGGATTTATTTTACAGGTAAGTATTTAGCTTTAAATAGGAATAATTTATTTAATAAGAGTTAATTTATTTCGTTAGATTTAAATTATATTTAACTTTGGGGGGTGTTAGTGTTAGGGTTAGACTTAGCTTTAGGGGTTAATACATTTATTAGAATAGCGGTGAGCTCCAGTCGGCAGATTAGGGGTTAATGTTTGAAGTTAGGTGTCGGCGATGTTAGGGAGGGCAGATTAGGGGTTAATACTATTTATTATAGGGTTATTGAGGCAGGAGTGAGGCAGATTAGGGGTTAATAACTTTATTATAATAGTGGTGTGGTCCGCTCGGCAGATTAGGGGTTAAGTGTAGGCAGGTGGAGGCGACGTTGTGGGGGGCAGATTAGGGGTTAATAAATATAATATAGGGGTCGGCGGTGTTAGGGGCAGCAGATTAGGGGTACATAGGGATAATGTAAGTAGCGGCGATTTACGGAGCGGCAGATTAGGGGTTAAAAAAAATATGCAGGGGTCAGCGATAGCGGGGGCGGCAGAATAGGGGTTAATAAGTGTAAGGTTAGGGGTGTTTAGACTCGGGGTACATGTTAGAGTGTTAGGTGCAGACGTAGGAAGTGTTTCCCCATAGCAAACAGTGGGGCTGCGTTAGGAGCTGAAGGCGGCTTTTTTGCAGGTGTTAGGTTTTTTTCAGCTCAAACAGCCCCATTGTTTTCTATGGGGGAATTGTGCACGAGCACGTTTTTGAAGCTGGCCGCGTCCGTAAGCACCGCTGGCATCGAGAGTTGAAGTTGCGGTAAATATGCTATACGCTCCTTTTTTGGAGCCTAACGCAGCCATTCTGTGAACTCTAAATACCAGCGGTATTTAAAAGGTGCGGCCAGAAAAAAGCCAGCGTAGCTAACGCACCCCTTTGTCCGCAGAACTCTAAATCTAGGCGTTAGTTACTTGTTTCTGAGGGGAACCTTCTTTCAGTTACACACTTGTTCCCTCAGTGATGAGTGTTCTCTATTTTATTGCAGGTAAGGGAGATGATTCTTATAAGCATAGCTGGGAATATAATAGATTAAACTGGTCTAGCTAATGTTCCAGTGACAAGTTAAAGTAAAAGCAGTGTGATTATAGGACATGTGGCATCTTCCTTAGTGCAGTTTTGGGGAAGGATGTTCTCAGCAGACAGAGCACATGTGGATTTTGCATTTGGATGTTAATCATAATAATTCTGTACTGTACCTGCACAGTTGTTATGCTTTATTGCATTTGGATGTTAATCACAATAATTCTGTACTGTACCTGCACAGTTGTTATGTTTATATACTGTATTATTGTGTGTAGCTACACACTTGTTCCCTCAGTGATGAGTGTTCTCCATTTTATTGCAGTTCATATTAAAGCACCATAATTTCACCCAACCCTGATCGCACTGTGGAGTTTATTTATCAGAAGTGCAACATATACACACATATGCCAATAAAACATCAAAAAAATATTCACCCATTATAACCCACCCAAAAAAATAACTATTTAAATTGCACACAATGGGCCAGATTACGAGTGACGCGCTAAAGTTTGCACACAAGTGATTTCGTGTTTCTGCATTCGTTAAATTGCACTCATATTACAAGTTGAAAGTAAATGCGATCACTTGAGCACAATTGAAGTTCTGCATATAGCAAAATATGTTCTAAGTATTTCTAAATAGATATTCCTATATATATCTGTATACGTATATATATTCCTATGTATAATCATATCTATATAGACATATATTGTACCAAAATACCATCAGAGGTAGAAAAATATATTTATGAATAAATAGAACATATTATTCTATGTGAAGGACATTGGAATGTGAAATATTCATCTCTTCATGTCGGGTTAGCACACTTGAGAATATGGGATCGGGTTTGTGTGCAAGTGGGGTGTTAATTTTAGTAATCTTGGAAAATCACTCAGTAATGGGATAGCATACTCTGTGTTAGTTGGGTACTTCTTAAAGAGATATGAAACTCAAATTTTTTCTTTCATCATACAGATAGAGCATGCAATTTTAAGCACCTTCTTAATGTATTCCTATTATACATTTTTCTTCATTTTCTTGTTATCTTTATTTGAAAAGCAGGAATGTAAGCTTAGAAGCCGGCCCATTTTTTGTTCAGCACCTGGGTAGCACTTGCTGATTGGTGGCCTAATGTAGCAACCAATCAGCAAGCACTTCCCAAGGTGCTGAACCAAAAATGGGCTCCTTAGCTTACATTGCTGCTTTTTCAACTAAAGATACCATGAGAACGAAAACAAAGTGATAATAGGAGTAAATTAGAAAAGTGCTTAAAATTGCATACTCTATATGAATCATGAAAGAAAAAATGTGGGTTTCATATCCCTTTAAGTAGTGCCCAACTAACACAGTGTAGACTATCCCATTACTGAGTGCCTATATATATATATATATATATATATATATATAATATATATATATATATATATATATATATATAGAGATAGATAGATAGATGATAGATAGATAGATAGATAGATAGATAGATAGATAGATAGATAGATAGATAGATATAGATATATATTGTACCAAAATACTATCAGATATAAAGAAATATATATTTATGAATAAATAGAACATATTCTTCTATGTGAAGAACATTGGAATGTGAAATATTCATATTTTCATGTCGGGTTAGTGCACTTGAGAATATGGGATCGGGTTTGCGCGAGTGGATTTTTTTTCTACTTTTTTTTCTCCTTTGACTTCAATGGGGGAATAGGTTATCATGCACAATATTCTAATTCCGGATTTTTGCTCATGCCGGGTTGGCGCGAGAGCAATAACTTTTTACTTTCAACTCATAATACTAGCGCAACCCTGTGCACGCAAATAGTTTACTTCTATCGCAATTAGCTCTCTAGTGAAAGTGCTAAATAGCGCTCCACTCGTAATCTGGCCCAATATGTATAAACTATTAATTATTATGCATATGCATTTGTGCCTTTTGTGAGCATCCGAATGCGGAAAAAGGGTTCGGTTGCTGCATTTGGCTCTTTTCAGAGCCGGCTTTTTTATTATGAAAGTGCAACACACTAAGATCTGGATTTGCACAGATTTGCACTTTCACAACAAAAAATCTGTCTCTGAATAAAAGCTGAAAGCCGCCAGTGGCCACATTCTTCCGCATCCAGATGCTGACAAAAGGAGCAAATGCACAGGCCAATTAAATATTATATTATTAATCTGTAAACTGCAAGATATTCAAAGGTGTCAGACACCTTAAAATACATTTTATTGTATACAAATACAGTACATACATATGATCAATGAGTCAGCCTTTATGTCAGATCTCGTGTCTGCTTTCCACAGGATTCCATGCCAAGCCCTCATGATATAACATGGGACAGACTCCTAGAATTACTTTAAAATGGAACAGGAGTGGGACTTTCCAGGAAAATGGAGACAGTTGGTATGTATGAGATATCTGCTCTTCACAAAACATTATGTCACAATAATATGTTAAAGAGTGACATTTTTATTGTCTATACAAACTCTTATATTATTTAACCTCGCTGGAGCCGATTATCTTCTTGTTTATTAGATGAGTTCAGTGTTCTATAAAGTAACTGATGGATTATAGGGTGCAGCTTTTCAGTTCATAATAATAAGATCAATCAATTGTAATCCTACTCCATGACGTTGATTTTAAATAGCTATTCTCGCAGTCCAGTGGAGTGACATGTCAGTAAATCCCTCACAGATGTCTGAGTCAATCAGAAAGCTTACAGAGGCTGCAATAAAGACAGTAACTAAAGAGGTATTTAGTTCTGCCGCAGCTAACAAGTTTAACTGCTCTGTTAACAGGAAATCATAAGGTGTAGACTTAATAGGATAATAAGCAAATCAAATGAGTGAAAATGCATCAGTGGAAGGACTCTGCCTTTATTGACGTGTGGGATATCCTTTGGGTTTATTAATCATCACAACATATTCTTCTGAAGATCATTTTCCTAAGAAAATACAATGTAACAACCACTTAAATTATACTAGATTGAATGACCTGTTGACATTGGCATGATAAACCAAGAATCTAAAGCTTAGATCAGCGCTTATTACTGCTGCCTAAAATACCCTTACTGGAAAACTGGGGATATTGCTGGTATACGTTGGAGTGGAATAAAAATAAATCACGGAAACACAACTTTGTCCAGTAGCAGGTATACATACTAAGGACTATAACCCTATCATACAGCAGGAGCCTTAAAGAGACAGAAATCTCTATGTATGTGAAAGAGTACTATATAAACATATAGGGGGAAAAAATAGTTTTACAGGAAGTGCAACTGTACCTCAAGGCTTGATTGCACATTGGATGATAAGCAGAACTCCTCTTGCTTTATTGGTCAACACTGCCACAACTCTCAAACATAAAAATATATATATGTTCTCAGTACTGGAACATTTGTTTGACAAAAATATCTTCATTCAATTTTAAAAGTTGCATTTTTTTTTTAACAGGCCAAAAAGCAAAATCTGTAACCTATGTATTCAAAATGCTGCAAATTGCCTGAGCCAGCTATTGCAACTGTAGGTTATGGACTTTGCTTTTTCGCCTCTCTAAGGACAAGCACAATTTTTACACAAAAGCAACAGGTATTTGCTATCCCTTTAAAATTCCGTCTTTTAGATGCAACAAATTAAAACTGTCTTTTTTCCCTTAAAAAAAACACTGCATTAGTTTAAGCTGTTATTTATACATTGTTTGTTACTAAAAGTTATTTTTGATAAGTTACAACCCAAAGAGTGATCTGCATTCTGCTGCAGTGTTAGCTATGAGTTTATACAGAGGAAGCAAACTGTCCTCACGTACCTCTAGATTTTAAAATGACATTAAACCAAGACATCTTTAGAATGCATATAAAAGAGCACTATTGTTAATAAAAAAAAAAGGGACAGTAACCTCTTTGCAATTATAATATGCATAATTAAGCATAGTAATACAACTTTTCAATATACTCATTATTAATTTTACCCCCATTTCCTGTCATTTAAGTCTGAAAAGTGTGGATTTTCTAGTTTAGAAAATTGTGAGAACACATGGCAGGCTTCTCATGCCTTATCTTGCCACCTATCCCTCTTTAATTTCCAGTTTGTTTTGGAGAGACCCTCCGACTTCCCTGTTTATACATACAGAGCTAATTCACAGGATTATAGAGCTATCTCACATACATGAATCTGTTTCATGGGTTAACATAGGACAACAGTATCATTTTATTTAAGTGAATGTAGGCCAAGGCCGCCTTTTTTCCCAATGTTATTTATGCTACTATGCACAATAACTGTTACATTATATCCTGTATAGATTTACTATTGATTTATAACCAGGGCTGTACTGGGAATTATTAAAACCTGGCCCTGCAGAATAAAAAATGGAAAGTAGCCATCAATGACAGTGTATTCATTTATAATGGCAGTTAAAAGCCTACAGCAGACTACAGACTAGATGTAGACCCCTACAGATCATTAATGCAAAATATATAACCACATCATTAAGCTTGCACTGCTTTCTATACACATTATTCAATCCTTATGCTAACTATATGTCACATGACCAGATGCATGACCCAGACGTACTCCCATATCCCACTATCCCATACCCATGTTGTCCCTTACAGCTCCTTTGTGATTGCTCTATTCCTCCATGATACTCCATATTAAATGTGTCCTCTGTACAGCTACTTATACTTGCTATGTGCCCAGATGAGACCTAAGACATTAAGCATGCACCCTGCAGATGATTTATGTCAGATTTATTATGAAATATCAGAACCCAGACCAGATGCATACACCCTGCAGACAATTTATGTCAGCTTTATGACCAAATACCAAAACACAGACTATGTGTGTGCACCCTGTGACCTCAAGGGTTCACAGACTTATGTAATCACCCTAGACATATACAAAACACAGAAGGGGACTGCACTCTCAGACTGGATTGGGTACCCATCCTATGACCCTGCAACATGCACAGCCCTGGGTGCTCAATAGCACTTACAGGTAGCTGTACTGTCCCAAAAGTTCCAGACAGGTCTGGGTGCAAGGCCCATAGGGAAAATTACAAAACAAATTATTAAAACACAAAGAGGAGGTCCAGTACTCACTTGCAAGCTCTCAGATAAGATTAAAAGCAAAACTGGAAGAGTTAGTTACCACATCTGGCCAAATGGGACAAGCCCAGGTACCATGTCAAGCATTGCATTGTATGGCTGTATTAGGAACCCAGGTTTTGGGAGAGACCTTGACATAGTACCTGGGCATTGCGCCGTGGGGTCTAATGGACGTCCCTCCGACTCGCGCGCGCGTCTAAATATATGTATAAATGTATATATATATAGTATATGTATATATGTGTATTTGTGTATTTATATATGTATATACATACATATATAGTTATAAACGCATACAGTATCTCACAAAAGTGAGTACACCACTCATATTTTCTGTAAATATTTTTGTAAATATTTTATTATATCTTTTCATGTGACAACACTGAAGAAATTACACTTTGCTACAATATAAAGTAGTGAGTGTACAGCCTGTATAACAGTGTAAATTTGCTGTCCCCTCAAAATACCTCAACACACAGCTATTAATGTCTAAACTGTACATCCCTAAGTGGAAATGTCCAAATTGGGTCCAAATAGCCATTTTCCCTCCCCGGTATCATGTGACTCGTTAGTGTTACAAGGTCTCAGGTGTGAATGGGGAGCAGGTGTGTTAAATTTGGTGTTATCGCTCTCACACTCTCTCATACTGGTCACTGGAAGTTCAACATGGCACCTCATGGCAAAGAACTCTCTGAGGGTCTGAAAAAAAAATTGTTGCTCTACATAAAGATGTCCTAGGCTATAAGAAGATTGCCAAGACCCTGAAACTGAGCTGCAGCACGGTGGGCAAGACCATACAGCAGTTTCACAGGACAGGTTCCACTCAGAACAGGCCTCGCCATGGTCGACCAAAGGAGTTGAGTGCACATGCTCAGCGTCATATCCAGAGGTTGTCTTTGAGAAATAGATGTATGAGTGCTGCCAGCATTGCTGCAGAGGTTGAAGTGGTGGGGGTCAGCCTGTCAGTGCTCAGACCATACGCTGCACACTGCATCAAATTGGTCTGCATGGCTGTCGTCACAGAAGGAAGCCTCTTCTAAAGATGATGCACAAGAAAGCCTGCAAACAGTTTGCTGAAGACAAGCAGACTAAACACATGGATTACTGGAACCATGTCCTGTGGTCCGATGAGACCAAGATAAACTTATTTGGTTTCAATAGTGTCAAGCGTGTGTGGCATCAACCAGGCGAGGGGCACAAAGACAAGTGTGTCTTGCCTACAATCAAGCATGGTGGTGGGAGTGTTATGGTCTGGGCCTGCATGAGTGCTGCTGGCACTGGGGAGCTACAGTTCATTGAGGGAACCATGAATGCCAACATGTACTGTGACATACTGAAGCAGAGCATGATCCCCTCCCTACTGAGACTGGGATGCAGGGCAGTATTCCAACATGATAACAACCACAAACACACCTCCTAGACGACCACTGCCTTGCTAAAGAAGCTGAGGGTAAAGGTGATGGACTGGCCAAACATGTCTCCAGACCTAAACCCAATTAAACATCTGTGGGGCATCCTCAAACGGAAGGTGGGGGAGCGCAAGGTCTCTAACATCCACCAGCTCCGTGATGTTGTCATAGAGGAGTGGAAGAGGACTCCAGTGGCAACTTGTGAAGCTCTGGTGAACTCCATGCCCAAGAGGGTTAAGGCAGTGTTGGAAAATAATGGTGGACACACAAAATATTGACACTTTGGGCCCAATTTGGACATTTTCACTTAGGGGTGTACTCACTTTTGTTGCCAACGGTTTAGACATTAATGGTTGTGTGTTGAGTTATTTTGAGGGGACAGCAAATTTACACTGTTATACAGGCTGTACACTCACCACTTTACATTGTAGCAAAGTGTAATTTCTTCAGTGTTGTCACATGAAAAGATATAATGAAATATTTACAAAAATGTGAGGGGTGTACTCACTTTTGTGAGATACTGCATATATATATATATATATATATATATATATATATATATATATATATATATATATATAGACACACTTCCCACTCAAATACCTGAAAATAAGAAAAATCATTTTACTATGTGTTTTACTATATATTTGTTGTACATATTTTACTTTCCAATGTTCTTCACATAGGTGAAAATGTTCTAAATATTTTAAAATCTATATTCATATAGCTACATCTGTATATATCTATACATATATGTGTATATATATATATTTATATATATATATATATATTCATATAGATATTTAAGTACAGATATATAATTTGCAACAATATAATCATATATATATAGAAATAAATATTTAAAAATAAATAGACCAATTTCTTCTATGTGAAGAACATTGGAATGAAAAATATGCATAAGTACCTTCGGGTACATCACTCGAGTGAAATCACAATTTACGGGTTAGACTTCAGAGCTTGAATAGGGGAAAAAAAAAGTTGTTCTAAACATTAATACATGTAAAAATACAGTTACCCTCATATTAAAGGGACACTAACCCCACGTTTTTTCTTTCATGGTTCAGATAGAACATGCAATTTTAAGCAACTTTCTAATTTACTCCTATTATCAATTTTTCTTTGTTCTCATGTTATCTTGATTTGAAAAAGCAGTAATAAAAGGTTAGGAGCCGGCCCATTTTTTAGTTCAGCACCTTGGTAGAGCTGCTGATTGGTTTGCTACATTTAGCCACAAATCAGCAAGTGCTACCCATGTGCTGAACAAAAAATACTGCTTTTTCAAATCAAGATAGCATGAGAACAAAGAAAAATTGATAATAGGAGTAAATTAGAAAGGTGCTTAAAATATCATGCTCTATCTGAATCATGAAAGAAAAAAATTGGGTTTAGTATCCCTTTAACACTTTCTGATAAGAATTAGTTAAAAATAAATTAATTAAAAAAACTTATAAGGGCTCAAAGATATATGGTATAAGGTGTTAGAAAAAAAAAGATATATAGGTATAGATATATAATTTATATTAAAGGGATATGCTGATTGGTGGCTACATTTAGCCAGTGCCACCAATCAGCAAGCGCTGTCCAGGTGCTGAACCAAAAATGAGCTGGATCCTAAGCTTGCATTCCTGATTTTCAAAGAAAGATACCAAGAGAACTAAGAAAAAATAATAATAGGAGTAAATTAGAAAGTTGCCTAAAATTAACTGCGCTATCTGAATCATGAAAGAACAAAATTGGGTTTAATATTCCATAACAGTATCATATATATTTATATATATATATATATATATATATATATATATATATATATATATACTGTATATATATATATTTAATAATAAAAAGTACATTATTTTCTTCTATGTGAAGGACATAGGAATGTAAAATATGCAGAATGTGTATTTTCTAGTTAGCTTTATACTTTTAAGTGATTCTGCATTTGAGTAACATGTCCCTTTAAAAGAGATTTGCTATATAGCACTGAATTAATTGTCATTATCTATGGAAACTAAAATATGCCTGTTTGTTAGATAAGATTTAAATAAAACTATGCAAGCAGAAATTCAATAAAAGCGTTCTGTTTATAAGAAAAGACACAGTTTTCAGAAGTTAGCAAACAGGCGGCTAGATTACGAGTTTAGCGTTAGGGCGGAGCTGTGCGGTGCTAACGAGCAGTTTTCTCTCACTGCTCACTTACCTACAGCGCTGGTATTACGGGTTTTTACAAACCTGGCGTTATTAGGCAAGAAGTGAGCGTAGAGCAAAATTTTGCTCCATACCGCACTACAATCCAATTAAATCAGCGGTGAGCTGGTCGTACGTGCTCGTGCACGATTTCCCCATAGACATCAATGGGGAGAGCCGGCTGTCGGCTGATAAAAATTCTAACACCTGCCAAAAAGCAGCGTAAAACTCAGTAACACAGCCCCATTGATTCCTATGGGGAAACACATTTTATGTTTACACCTAACACCCTAACACCCTAACATGAACCCGAGTCTAAACACCCCTAATCTTACACTTATTAACCTCTAATCTGCCGCCCCCGACATCGCCGACACCTACATTAATCTTATTAACCCCTAATTTGCCGTTCCAGACACCGCCGCCACCTACATTATACTTATTAACCCCTAATCTGCTGCCCTCAACATCGCCACCACCTACATTATATTTATTAACCCCTAATCTGCCGCCCCCAATGTCGCCGCAACCTACCTACACTTATTAACCCCTAATCTACCGCCCCCCAACATTGCTGCCACTATATTAAATCTATTAACCCCTAAATATAAATCTAACCCTAATACCCCCTAACTTAAGTATAATTAAAATAAATCTAAATAAAATTCCTATCATTCCCTAAATTATTCCTATTTAAAACTAAATACTTACCTATAAAATAGTTACATTGTAGCTAGCTTAGGGTTTATTTTTATTTTACAGGCAAGTTTGTATTTATTTTAACTAGGTAGACTAGTTACTAAATAGTTATTAACTATTTAATAACTACCTAGCTAAAATAAATACAAATGTACCTGTAAAATAAAACCTAACCTAAGTTACAATAACACATAACACTACACTACAATTAAATAAATTAACTAAATTAAATACAATTAAATAAATTAAATTAGCTAAATCACAAAAAAACACTAAATTACAGAAAATAAAAAACAAATGACAGATCTTTAAACTAATTACACCTAATCTAATAGCCCTATCAAAATAAAAAAGCCCCCCAAAATAAAAAAAATCCCCTAGCCTAAACTAAACTATCAATAGCCCTTAAAAGGACCTTTTGTGAGGCATTGCCCCAAAGTAATCAGCTCTTTAACCCGTAAAAAAAACATACAAACAACCCCCCAACAGTAAAACCCACCACCAACACAACCAACCCCCAAATAAAATACTAACTAAAAATACCTAAGCTCCCCATTGCCCTGAAGAGGGCATTTGGATGGGTATTGCCCTTAAAAGGGCATTTAGCTCTAACTTAAAAAATAAACCCACCCAATACACCCTTAAAAAATCCTAACACTAACCCCCGAAGATTCACTTACCGGGAGAAATCTTCATCCAAGCGGAAAGATGTCCTCAACGAAGCCGGCAAAAGTGGTCCTCAAGATGGGCAGAAGATAGAAGTTGCCGTCTGGATGAAGACTTCTGCCCGTCTGGAGGACCACATAAGCCCGTCTGGAGGACCACTTCTGCCGGCTTCGTTGAGGACATCTTGCCGCTTGGATGAAGACTTCTCCCGGTAAGTGAATCTTCGGGGGTTAGTGTTAGGATTTTTTTTAAGAGTGTATTGGGTGGGTTTATTTTTTAGGTTAGGGCTTTGGGCCTGCAAAAGAGTTAAATGCCCTTTTAAGGGCAATGCCCATACAAATGCCCTTTTCAGGGCAATGGGGAGCTTAGGTTTTTTTTAGTTAGTATTTTATTCGGGGGGTTGGTTGTGTGGGTGGTGGGTTTTACTGTTGGGGGGTTGTTTGTATTTTTTTTTACAGGTAAAAGAGCTGATTACTTTGGGGCAATTCCCAGCAAAAGGCCCTTTTAAGGGCTATTGATAGTTTAGTTTAGGCTAGGGGTTATTTTTATTTTGAGGGGTCTTTTTTATTTTGGTAGGGCTATTAGATTAGGTGTAATTAGTTTAAATATCTTGTAATTTGTTTTTTATTTTCTGTAATTTAGTGGGGGGGTTTTGTGTGATTTAGCTAATTTAATTTACTTAATTGTATTTAAATGAGTTAATTTATTTAATTGTAGTGTAGTGTTAGGTGTTATTGTAACTTACGTTAGGTTTTATTTTACAGGTCAATTTGTATTTATTTTAGCTAGGTAGTTATTAAATAGTTAATAACTATTTAATAACTATTCTACTTAGTTAAAATAAATACAAACTTGCCTGTAAAATAAAAATAAACCCTAAGCTAGCTACAATGTAACTATTAGTTATATTGTAGCTAGCTTAGGGTTTATTTTATAGGTAAGTATTTAGTTTTAAATAGGAATAATTTAGTTAAAGGGACAGTCTAGGCCAAAATAAACTTTCATGATTCAGATATAGCATGTAATTTTAAACAATTTTCCAATTTACTTTTATAACCAATTTTGCTTTGTTCTCTTGGTATTCTTAGTTGAAAGCTTAACCTAGGAGGTTCATATGCTAATTTCTTAGAACTTGAAGGCCACCTCTTTTCAGAATGCATTTTAACAGTTTTTCACCACTAGAGGGTGTTAGTTCACGTATTTCATATAGATAACACTGTGCTCGTGCACATGAAGTTATCTGGGAGCAGGCACTGATTGGCTAAACTGCAAGTCTGTCAAAAGAACTGAAATAAAGGGGCAGTTTGCAGAGGCTTAGATACAAGATAATCACAGAGGTTAAAAGTATAGTATTATAACTGTGTTGGTTATGCAAAACTGGGGAATGGGTAATAAAGGGATTATCTATATTTTAAAACAATAAAAATTCTGGTGTCCCTTTAATTATAGTAATTTTCTTTAGATTTATTTAAATTATATTTAAGTTAGGGGGTGTTAGGGTTAGACTTAGATTTAGGGGTTAATACATTTAATATAGTGGCGGCCACGTTGGGGACGGCAGATTAGGGGTTAATAAGTATAATGTAGGTGGCGGCGATGTTAGGGGCGGCAGATTAAGGGTTAATAATATTTAACTAGTGTTTGCGAGGTGGGAGTGCGGCGGTTTAGGGGTTAATATGTTTATTCTAGTATTTGCGATGCGGGAGGGCCTCGGTTTAGGGGTTAATAGGTAGTTTATGGTTGTTAGTGTACTTTTTAGCACTTTAGTTATGAGTTTTATGCTACAGCGTTGTACCATACAACTATTAACTACTGACTTTAGAATGCGTTACGGATCTTGGAGGTAGAGAGTGTACCGCTCACTTTTTGGCCTCCCAGGACAGACTCGTAATACCGGCGCTATAGAAGTCCCATAGAAAAAAGGGTTTACGAAGTTTACGTAAGTCGTTTTGCGGTAAGACCAAAAAAGTGTGCGGGGCCCCTAAACCTGCAAGACTCGTAATAGCAGCAGTAGTGAAAAAGCAGGGTTAGGACCTGTTAATGCTGCTTTTTCAGCTTAACGCAAAACTCGTAATCTAGCCGAGGTTTTTTTTTTAACATTTACTGGAATAACTTAACTTAAAAATAAATAGGATGCTTCCTCTTTTTAAGTACTACATCAGCATTTCTTACCATTAGATTCACACCCTTTGATTTTGGTTGTGTGAACATAGTGAGAAATAATAATATTAGCACATATAAAATAATGTTATCCCTGACAGACTGGTTAAAGGAAAATGAAACCTAAAAAATGATGCTTTAAAGCAAATCTCAGACGAGGGGGGTGAGTACAGTTAGATAGGGTAAGACTCCTCCTACAAATTGAGGCTAACCAATGGTCAGCATTTATATATATATATATATATATATATATATATATATATATGTTAACATAAAAGAGAAAAAATCATATACAGAGTTCAGCGCAACAATTACCATATATAAATTATTATTCTATTATAAGGCGTACTAATACTGATAAAGTCTTAGTATAAATATACTGTTCGTTGGTAAGAAAAGCCTACAAAGTCTCTTCTGCTTCCAATGTTAATGTGGAATAGGATCTACAGCATTCACTATAGTAGATGTCTCCTTACCAGATTTACCCTCAATCATATGAGGTAATGAGTGGTCACGAAAAGGTAAACTCAGGTGATTCTGGAGAAGTGGTGGTGTGTTGTCTGTGAGAGAGACAATATGCAGAACCTGTGAGAGAGACAATATGCTGATCTGCTGTCTTAAAGGTCTAGGCCTAACTGGGATAATACCATACTCCTGAGAGACCACAGACAAGTTCCTCAACATAAGGAAAAGAACCATTGGAAGTTTCCATTCAGCAAGTGGCACGCACAAGAACAGAGTACCCACACTCTCCTGTGGAAAACGGTCACAGACAACACACCACCACTTCTCCAGAATCACCTGAGTTTACCTTTTCGTGACCACTCATTACCTCATATGATTGAGGGTAAATCTGGTAAGGAGACATCTACTATAGTGAATGCTGTAGATCATATTCCACATTAACATTGGAAGCAGAAGAGACTTTGTAGGCTTTTCTTACCAACGAACAGTATGTTTATACTAAGACTTTATCAGTATTAGTACGCCTTATAATAGAATAATAATTTATATATGGTAATTGTTGCGCTGAACTCTGTATATGATTTTTTCTCTTTTGTGTTAACATTTCTATAAGTGACAAGGGTACACTTTGATCATTTCAAGCTGCACTACCATTTGAACGACCAGGTAGTTTCATTAGACTACTCTCTATACCACTCTCTGTCCATTTAGAATATTAGGTATAATTTAGCGCTGGTAACTTCTCTTGCCTTATTCCATATATATATATATATATATATATATATATATACTGTATATATATGTATATATACATATATTTATATATATATATATATATATATATATATATATATATATATATATATATATATACATATATATATATATATATATATATATGTATACACACACATACATGCATTTTAAAGGGACACTGAACCTAAATTTTTTTCTTTCGTGATTCAGATAGAGCATGACATTTTAAGCAACTTTCTAATTTACTCCTATTATCAAATTTTCTGCATTCTCTTGGTATCTTTATTTGAAATGCAAGAATATAAGTTTAGATGTCGGCCCATTTTTGGTGAACAACCTGGGTTGTCCTTGCTGATTTGTGGATAAATTCATCCACCAATAAAAAAGTGCTATCCAGAGTCTGAACCAAAAAAAAAAAAGCTTAGATGCCTTCTTTTTCAAAAAAAGATAGCAAGAGAACGAAGAAAAATTGATAATAGTAAATTGGAAAGTTGCTTAAAATTGCATGCGCTATCTGAATCATGAAAGAAAAAATTTGGGTTCAGTGTCCCTTTAAATAAAACAAGTTACAACACCCTGAATGCATATGTCTGCCCAACTAATACTTTGTGAAAGCACCTCTTGCACTTATTACAGCAGCAAGATTTTATGAATAAGTCTCTAATAACTTTGCACATCTAGACTTTGGAATTTTATCCCAATACTTAAAATTTCTCTCTTCTTCACATACGTAGAAAAAAATGTCTAGGGACATAGGTAAATGCCAACAGCATACGCTTGTGCAATGGTGCCCCCTGCACATTTGCAGCCAATCGCCTGCTAGCAGGGGGTGTCAATCATCTCGATCGTATCTGATTGGGATGATTGCGGTCAGCGGATGAGTTAAGGAGCAGCATTCTTACGACTGCTGCCTCTTAACTCTTGTTTCCAGCTATCTGGAAACATTGGAGGTAGATTGCAGCATCCGCTGCTTGATAAATCTACCCCATAATATCAAGTCACGTACTAATGTTAGCAAGGTACAGCGATATCACGTATCGAAACCCACGCTATCATCTGAGTGCCACTTGTAAGTTGGTCCATTCTTTACAAAAAAGGTCAAGTTCCTCCAAATTGCAAGGGAATATCCTGTCTACAGCTCTCTTTAGGTCATTCCACAAGTTTTTCAATTGGATTGAGGTCTGGGCTCTGACTGGGCCAACCCAAGGCTTTGATTTTCTTTTTCTGAAGCAATGCATTAGTGGCTTGAATGTGGGCTTAGGGTCTTTGTCTTCAGCTTTCTGAAAGAGGAGAGCAGGTATTGTGTGAAAATATCTTGATATTTATAGCTATTCATTTTCCTATGTATCTTGACAAGAGCCCATAACCCAGTTGAAGTGAAGCAGCCTCAAAGCATGATGCTACCACCACCATGCTTCAAAGTTGGTAAGGTATTTCTTGGATGATTAGCTTTATTGGCTTTACGATAAACATATCTTTTACAATTTAGGCCGAAAGTTCAACCTTTGTCTTGTTAGATCATAGCACATTTTCCAACATAGTTTGGGGTGACTGAATTAATATTTTGGCATAATTTAGATGGGCTTGGATGTTCCTTTTTGTAAGAAAGGTTTACTGTCTTGTGACCCTACCTCATAGCCCAGTCATGAGCAGAATAAAAGAGAGGATGGTCACATGCAAGGAGTAATGGTATCTGCCAGAAATTCCTGTAGTTCCTTCAGTGTTGCTTTTGTCCTTTTTTCAACTTTGAAGCATTGTCCTGATCTTTACATTGTCTCCATTTATAGATGATGATTTTTTTATCAGTGCTCCATGGTATATGCAGTGCCTTTGATATTATTTTATATCCCTCTCCTGATTGATACTTTTCAATAATTAGCATTCACAGTTTCTTTGGAAACTCTTTGCCAACCATGGCTCTCCCAGAAGGATCCAACCCCAACCATTCAAGAAAAACCTAGAGCAACAACTAGCTTTAATCTTGGTTTAATTAGAATCACTTTTATTGATTGCAGGTGTATGCTGTTTAACTACAATTATGATTTAGATTGTAATTGGTTAACTGTGAACACAACTTCTGATATCAGGGTGTTGTAGTTTTTTTGGTTTTTTTTGTAATAAATTTTTTATTGAGGTTGTAAAGAAAATACAATGTTAATGAAATGCCATGCAATCAAAATAACTGGATGATTAACATACAAAAAGTTATTGAATAATACAGAGACATTACATTAGATCTGTGTGGGCACCTGCCTAGAACCTCCATTTTTAAATTATTTACTAGAATGTGGCCCTCTATGCAAAGGAGGAGTTACTTTTGAACCCCCAAAGAGCTTATGGATATAGGTAGAGGAAATTGGCATTTGAAGAGACCACTTTTGGGCCTAGTGATTGGGATAGCAAGATAGGGAAGATCAGCAGAATAAAACTGCTTTAAAGAGATGAAAAAGAGGGAGGGGTAAAAGGTGAGAAAAGGGAAAAAGAAGGATTGGAGGGGGGATGGGCTCTTGTTAGAGGCATGTGTTGTCTAGTATTAGAGGAGTGTCAGGAAAGTAGAAGTTAGGAGGGACATTATTAAGTGGGGGAAATTATGAATGGCACCTCCTAGGATTAATAGATAAAGGAGTTTTGGTGCACGTGACATTCATAGAAACGCTATTAGTTATGTCTAGGGTTTAGGTCTTAAATAGTTCAGCTAAGAGAAAAAAGTGTTTCTTATATGTATCTAGATAATTAATGCCTTAATTTGTACAGTGTTCCAGGAGTTACTATATCTATGTTGCTCCTTCTTCTCAGGAAAATATGTGGGAGTAACTTCTGGGAAGTGTGTCACTTTTACAACAACAGGGTAATATGAACAGCAGTAATAAATACCTATAAGACTTTGTAGAGATGTAGACATGCTATGAGAAAAATAAAATCCTTTACAGAGTAGTCCCATACTGGGGAGCATATGAGGTAATAGATAGGAGTGTTTATAGGGTATTCCCCGTAACATTAGGGTAGTACTGAGTGAAGATATAACTATGTATAAGCTTAGGTGGAGCAACAGTATTCTCATGAGAAAAGGAGAATAAATGATTCAGCTCTGTGTGTCTTAATTTTCAATAGTTCAAACTGATGGGGAACAAAGTCAAATTGGCCTTTGAAATAAGTGCGTCTCCTCCTCATAACATATGTTAAACAGGCCATGTAGACATGTATGAGGGAGAAGCTGTCCTGTTTATCCTATTCCCAGTCTGAGGGCTGAGAACACAGCGGCCATTGCAGGCTTCTGACTTTTGGCATATCTGTTGCGGCTCGAGTGAGGTTTCTGGGGCTTTTGGATAAGATCTTTGAACCCCTGCGGCCTGTTCATGTACGGGACATTCTCTCTGTCTTCCGCCTTCCACTTGACCTTAGATAAGGGTTTGCAGTAGGCGGTAGGTCCAGCGACTGTGGTAAGATCTTGTATGTACCAAGGCTTGCTGAGTTGTCGTTGCTTGGTCTCCAGCGGGAACTGAATAGCACAGTGAGATCCCTCTACCGAGGGCCTAGGTGTAGACTGCTGTACGGTGGAAAGTTGCGTCGGCACAAGCGGTGGTGCTGTGTCTAACAGGGATCCCCGACAAGACCTTGGCGTAGTATAGGCGGCAGCACTGTCAGACTGAGTGGGGACTTGAGGGTCCGGAGTGCTGTGCTGGGTGCGCGTCTCAGCTTTCAGTGTCTCTGTTGTAATGGTTGCGCTGCAGTTCTCCGGGTGCAAGGAGAGTAATAAATCTTCAAAGCATCTGTCCATCTGCCGCCCAAAGGCTGCTAGCCGATCCGCAATTTCTGTGGGCAAAGGGTTTCTCTCCATTATGCAGAGGTTACAAGGTCCCTGTTGTTCCCGGTTGCCGTCAGAGGTGAAGTTGTAGGATGGTCTGCGCCCCAAGATGGCGCCTGTAGTGTAAGCACAGTGCTGTTCTCTGTGAATAAATGTCGCTGAATATGGAACTGTAGCTGCCTCCCGTGTCTCCTTAACTGATTTAGGTGCTTTGCCTCATGTGCTGTTCTCGATCAGTGTGTAGATACCTGCTCTGAGCGGTCAATAAGATAAAAATCTATAAATTATAGCCGGAGCTCATGTAGAGTGCGACCGCTCAGATGCAGGGCTGTCTCCGCCCCCCGTTTTTTTTGTTTTTAAATGTTCCTAATAATTAACTTTTTGTTTTTGATTTTTTGTCTAGATTTTATTTGTTGGGTGATCACATTGCAGATATAAAAAGTCTAAAATTTACATTAGATATCATTATAAAAATTTTGCATAGAAAATTGAACATAAAGCATAATACAAAAACAATGCATTCCAGATATCTAAAAAAAAGCAATAACTGACTCTGAGCATCAACTAATGATAAATACCTGATAAGTGCTTGATACACAATCACTTTAAAAACACTTAGAGAAAAAGGCAGTTTTTTGTGACAATCACTGGTTGACAATTTGAAGATCCGTAAACCTACAATCCGGGCTTGTATGAAATTGCTCATAAGGAATACTCAGAGCTGGGCAAAAAAAGTGTGAATAAGAGGGAAGAAAGAGAAAAAAAAAGGGAAGCATAATAGAAAAAAGTCAGATTAAATAGTTAGGTATATGAACCACATAACAGTATCCTGAAAAACCTAGAACTTGGTCTTATTCCTTTAGAAATGCAATGACTTTGACTAAAGGCATATAGATTAAGGATGAAGAATATTAAGGCACCCAGTGAGTCAACGGCGCCCCCAACATCACAGAGACAAGAAGTATGCCCTTTGGCAGTAATCTAAGTATGACTCGCCGGGCCACTCTCCCTGTATATGTTTTAGAAATTAGCCATTAGTTCCAATAAAATTCCATATCCAAAAAGAAATCTTGTTTTCCATTCAAATTGTAATGGATCTTCTCTATGCTGAGAGTATAATAAACCATATTCTCCCACTCCAATAAAGAAGGTACTGCTATTCTCTTCCACTAGACGCTTAGCACAGTTTGTCATTAATTTGAAAATAGTTAATTTCAGTTTGCATGAAATCTGGATATTGCCTTGAATGAATATTGTTATGATGTGCTTAAATGGGCATGCTAGTATTGTCTGCATAGTTTCTATTACTGGGGACCAAGTACATTTTGCTGATAGTGCATTCCCACCAGATGTGCAGAAGAGAACCCTCCCCCATCCCACAACGTCTCCAGCATCTTTTTGAACATGTTGGGTAAATTTAGCCTGATGTCTGTAGGGTGAGGCACTATCTTGGGATAAATATTAGTTTCTGCCACTGTTGCAGAGATTGAGGATTTATGCATATAGAGGAATATCTTGTTCCAAGTTTTATCTAGGATGGACGTGTTTAGATCTTTTTCATACTTAGTTACATAAGACTGATTGTTTGGAAACCATGCTAATGTTAGATTGACAGGATACCACAGGTTGGGGAGTTATTGATACAAAGATTCTTATGATACGTCCTTTTTATATGATTGTATCATAAGGAAATTCCTTGCTTGGAAATATGATAGCCAGTGATTAAATGGGAAGGGAAAGTTCACTTGGGAGGATTAAAGTCCTTTAAACCACCATCACACAAAATCACACAGATTGGAATGTTACAGGCTAAGCCGTTGACTTCTATTGGTGTTTGGGGTGGTCCAAATGGGAGTAGAGGGTTGTTAAGTAAGGGTGTTAAGGGGGTAGGAGTAGTAGAAATATGTGTTTTAGACTTGATTATTTTGTCCCAAATGGATAGGGTCTCTTTGATTAGGAGATTGTTCAAGCATGCTGACTTCCTGTGTTGCTTATCTAACCAGCATTAGTCCCCCAATCTATTGGTTTATGCAAGATGATTTTCCAGTTGGACTCATTGCTTGCTACCATTGCCTCGATAACAGTGGACTATTCTCATGTTGCATAGAAATAAAGTAACAATTTTGGCGTTCCCAAGACCCCTTCCCTAAAATTATACATAACTTGGTGATTTAATCTTTGTTTTTTACCTTTCCAAATAAATGTGTCTAGTAGGCTCTGTAGATTTCTGACATATCTAATGGGGACTAGACTTGGTATAATTTGAAAGTAATAAAGGATTTTTGGCAATATAGTATATATTTTGGTGGCATGTTTGAGCGTGAGTTCCAAGAGCTTGGTTCTGATGCTATTTCTTTAAACAAATAAGTTTAATTAGCATTAAAGAGCAACTGAGGGGATTTAATTATTTTGAGCCCTAAATACCTAATTTCATCGTTTATACTCATTTGCAGCAATTTTGATATCTTAAATATTGTTGTTAGTTCCGGTTCTACTGGCCAGGATCTCGACAGAAAGGACATGTAGAATAAGAGAAAGGGAGCAACCTTGCTGCGTGCCATTATTAATATTGAATGAATCAAACAGCTCCCCATTCACCCACACTCTAGCCTTAGGCTGATTATATAATGCTAACATTCATACTATAAACTCTGAACTAAACCTGAACCTTGACAGAGTGGATGTCAAGAATTGCTTATCCATCCTGTTGAAGGCTTTCTCGGCATCCAGCAATAGTATCACAGAAGGAAGCTTTTCCCTCTTCATATGACTGATTATTTAAACTACTTTAATAGTATTGTTCCTAGTTAAACCACCTGGGGCAAACCCAGACTGGTCAGCATGTATCAGTTTCGGAAGAAGACAACCATCTCTGAGAGCTAAAATCTGTGCATATAGTTTTATTTAAATATTTAATAGTGAAATAGGACAGAAATGTTGTGGACAGTCAGGTGACTTTCTCGGTTTGGGAAGGACCAAGATTATATGCCTCTAACAAATAGTTTGGGAATGGTGTGAAATTGTTTATAGAGTTAAAAAGGTTAGTTAAATGAACTGTCTGAGGGCTAGATTACGAGTGGAGTGATTTTTATTGCTCCTGCTTGCGCGCTAACTACACTTGGCTTCGGATTTTTGCGCCAGTCAGGTAGAATGCATATTACAAGATTAAAGTAAAAAGTTTCCGTTCGCATGATAATCTGATGCGCACAAAAAGCCAAAGTTTGAATATTGCTACAACATTAACGTATTCCCCGATAGACTTCAATGGAGCAAGCAAACCTGATTGCATGTTTTTCAAGTGTGCTAACCCGACGTGAAGTATGAATATTTCACATTCCAATGTTCTTCACATAGAAGAATATGTTCTGTTTATTCTAATATACATATTTCTATATATATTTGATGGTATTTTGGTACAACATATATATACTTATATATATATATGAATATATATAGGTATAGATATATACATATATATATATATATATATATATATATATATAGGAATATTTGTTTAAAAATATTTAGAACATATTCCCCTATGTGAAGAACATTGGAATGTGAAATATTTACAGTACAAACGCAGTTTTAAACTTTCACAAGAGATAGTAATGACAAACACTGTGGGAAACTTTAAGAATGCCATGGACAAGCATAAGGCTATCCTACGAACTAGATAGGTTTATACTTTTAGGAAATATCGGGCAGACTTGCTGAGCCTATGGCTCTTATCTGGCATCAATATCTATGTTTCCTTATTAAATACGAATATTGAATAAATATGATTTTACATATTTACAGTTACTTGACTGCAAAGGGCTTCAATGCACTTATATATGTATATATATATGTCTATATATGTATACATATGTATTTATGTGTTTATGTGTATATATGTCTGTAAATACATATATACACATATAAATACATAGATACATATATACAAACATATAAACATATAGATGATAGATAGATAGATAGATAGATAGATAGATATATCTCTATATTAAGGCAAAGGACTGTATTCTGACTTTGATTAATCTGTATTATATTATATAATTGTGAATAATAGTTTTCAAAGGAATCAGCTATATCCTTGTTAGTCACTATATTGGTATCATCTTTACCTTTGATATATCGTATAAAGGTTTTAAACTTTTTCTTGTTGAGAATGCAAGCCAGTAACTTTCCTGCTTGTGATTTGTGACTAGCACTCTACTGTGTGTTTGAATTTGAAGGAATTTTTTAAGCTCTAAGCAACTGTTAATTCTTGCAGTTAGGGAGTATCTCTAAGGTTTTTCTTGTGGGCCTTTTCCTTAACGGGGAGGTTGTGCAGCAGATTTATATTTTGCAAGGCGTTGCTTTTTAAGTTTGCACTGTTTAATACATTCTCCTCTAATTTAGCATTTATGTGCTTGCTAGTGGACCGAATAAGATGTGTCTATTTCAATATTGAATTTGAAGAATGTTTTTAAACTTTCTTCCAGCCTTGTGAATGTTGTCGGATCTGCTAATATGGATTTATCAAAGAGCATAGCACAGCAGCATGGTTTGATCATGTGATTTGAGATATATTATTATTATTATTATCAGGTATTTGTAGAGCAGCAAGAAGTTCCACAGAGCTATGAACATAGGTGGTATATAAAAAAAACAATTACAGGGAATGGGTAGAGGGTCCTGCCGAGAGTTGCACTGTTGTAGTCGGCTCTTATTAAGGTGAACTACAAACAGCTGGGCTCATAGGCTTACATGTTATGGGGTTCAAGGGGAGCACTTGAAGCTTTTAAAACTAGGGAAGAGTCTTGTGGAGCGAGGCAGAGAATTCAATAAGATGGGAGCCAGTCTGGAGAAATCTTGTAAACGGGAATGTGAGGAGGTAACAAGAGAGGAGGAGAGTAGGAGATCATGAGCGGAGCAAAGGGAACGGGAGGGAGAGTATCTGGAGACAACGTCTGAGATATAGGGGGGAGCAGTGCAGTTGAGGGCTTTGTGTGTCAGAGTGAGAATTTTGTGTTTAATCCTGGAGGCAAGAGGAAGCCAGTGAAGGAATTGGCAGAGAGGTGCAGCAGATGAAGAGCGACGTGTAAGGAAGATGAGCCTGGCAGAGGCTTTTTTAGCTATGTTTTTAAGGTGGAACTGGCAGGCTTTAGCCAAGGACTGAATGTGAGGAATGAAAGAAAGATCTGTGTCAAGTGTGACCCCAAGACATCGGGCATGTGAGGTTGGAGTAATGATGGAGTTATCAACAGTTATGGAGACATGGGGGTGGAGATTTTGGAAGAAGGGTGGAAAATAAGTAGCTCAGTTTTGGAGAGATTTAGCTTGAGGTAGTGAGAGGACATCCAAGATGAGATATTAGAGAGACAGTAAGTGACACGGGTTAGCAAGGAAGGAGATAGTTTTGGTGCAGATATATTTTTGAAGTCTATTGAGAGGTAGATTTCAGTATTGTTGGCATACAAATGATAATGAAACCTGTGGGACTGTATTAAGGAACATAATGAAGACGTGTAGATTGAGAAGAGAAGGGGGACTGAGGACAGAGCCTTGCGGTACCCCAACAGAAAGAGGTAATAGGGCAGAGGATGCCCCAGAGAAGGCTACACTAAAGGTATGGTTAGACAGATAGGAAGAGAACTAAGAGAGAGCTGTGTCGCAGATGACGAAGGATTGGAGGGTATGGAGCAAAAGAGGGTGGTCGATATTATCAAAGGCTGCAGACAGATCAAGGAGGATAAGTAGAGAGAAGTGGCATTTGGATTTTGCTGTAAGTAGTCCTTGGTAACCTTAACAATTGCTGTCTCTGTTGAGTGAAGGGGACGAAATCCAGATTGCAGTGGGTCAAGGAGGGAGTTTAATGTAAAGAAATGGGATAGACGTGCATATACTATTTTCAAGAAGCGATGAGGCAAGAGGGAGTAGGGAAATAGGGCGGTAGTTGGATGGAGAGGTTGGATCGAGAGAGGGTTTTTTGAGGATAGGTGTGACTAATGCATGTTTAAGAGATGTGGGAACTATACCAGTGCTGAGGGAGAGGTTGAAGATGTGAATCCCTTGTTCCCAGTTTGTTTGGTTTGAGATCTTGCATTGTGTGGCTGTTTTAGGGTCCCAGGTTTTGGAAAGGACCTTGACGTGGTACCTGGGCTTGTCCCATTTGGCCAGATGCGGTAACTAACCTTTCCATTTTTGCTTTTAAATCTTAGCTGAGAGCTTGTAAGTGAGTGCTGGACTTTCTCTGTGTGTTGTATTAATTTGTTTTTATAGTTTTCCCTATGGTTCTTGCACCCAGACCTGTCTGGGGTTAACTACCTGTGACTCTGGGGACAGCACAGCTTCCTGTGAGTACCGGTGAGCACCCAGGGCTGAGCATGTTGCAGGGTCATAGGATGTGTACCGGTCCGGTATGAGAGCGCAGTCCCCTTCCGTGTTTTGTATATATACAGTATATATATATATATATATATATATATACATTCAGCTGCTTCATTTTCATCTGCTTCAGTTTTATTGAATATAAGGAGATTATCCTATATTAGGCTATATATAAACCTATATTAGGGCTTTTTTTAGCCTGTACGAGCCTGTATTATAAGTTCACAGGCCTGTTTTCCGGCTATATATTTTAGGCTATATTTATATAGTATTTTTGCCTGTATTATGGCTATATTAGATTTAAGCCGGTATAAAGGTTTTCCTGAATATAGTAGATCTGCCTATTTGAGGCTTCATTGTATAATAAGCTTGCATTAGAATACTTTAAATATAAGTTTATTACCTTTATTAGGCTATGTTATATAATGAACCCTTATGAAGGTATATTAAATATGAGTATTTTAACCGGTATTAGATTATTTTGTTTTTTAGTATTTTGGCCTGTATTAAGCTATATGATATAATAGTCTGTATTATGTTTTTCAAATATATATATATATATATATATATATATATATATATATATATATATATATATATATATATATAATCCAAAATTGAACCACAGAAGCGCTCAGAGCCCAATATGTAAAAATGCAAAAGTTTATTGGGACAAATAAAAACAAATAGGTCCTAAGTAGGACAAATTGTAATCCAGGTTGTGTTGCAGGTGCACAGAGCAGACATGTTTCGTGCTCAGATAGCGTCTTGTTCACTGCTTACCTATGCACCTGCAAAGACCTGCCTTTTAATCACAAAATTTAAAGTGATACATCACACAATAAAATACAACCTGAATCCCTATCATTATGTGTTTATCTATAAGACTATTTTCTAATATATGAAACCCTGTCATATGTTATATATAAAGGTAAAAGACTTTCTGCACAATATAAATTATGAATTTAATTTTATCTTTGAACTTAATAAAATATTGTGCTGAAAAAAGTTTTCCCTATATTATAAACAGAGAATGTATGAAACATTAGAAGCATCATATTAACTACCTAGCATAAACCATGCAGGAATGAGAATTTAAATATATTATTGTATAGTATATAATGTTTAACTATACAAATAAATCCAGATCTCTTCTCTTGTTTATCCCTAAAGGATAACTTGTTTGTAAGGTCAAGATCCAGAATATTTCCCTTTTGTCTAGGATAATTTCCCTATTTCCTCCTCTACTCCATATGGGTACAAAATCTATGCCCTGTACTGTTAAGGCATTAACATCTGAGTAGTGTTGTTCCCTGAAATGTCTAGCTACTGGTGTGTCAGACTTTTCATCCTCAATACTACGGAGGTGCTCTAAAAATCTCTCCTTGAGAGGCCTAGTCGTTATGCCTGCGTACTGCTTGAAACATATTTTGCATGTTAGTAGATATGCTACATGTGTAGTTGAACAGTTTATTGTAAAATTAATTTTATGCTGTTTTTGAGTAGCTGAAGAGGTTATCACATCTCCCTCTGTCACAAAGTTACATGTTCTGCAGATTGGCCTCCTACATTTAAAGAACCCTCTCCTTCTCTGTAACCAATTTTTGTTAGAGACAGGCTTTAACTCTGAAGGTGATAAATAATTAGAAAGAGTTTTGCCTCTTTTGGATATGAAATTACATCCTTCCTGCATAATTTCTTTTAAAATAGGATCTGAATATAATATTGGTATACAACTTTGCACAATGTTGCAGATCTTGTTATATTCCAAGCTATAGTTGGTAATGAATTTTAATTTATTATGATGTTTATCAATATTCTTTTGTTTCTTCTTACATAGAAGTTGCTCTCTAGGTATATGATCCACAGTGTTTTTAGCTTTAGTTAACACTTCATCTGTGTACCCTCTGTCTTTTAACCTCTCTAGGGCAATACTCGCATGTTTTTTATACTCTCCTTCTGTTGTACATTTTCTTTTAAGTCTAATAAGCTCCCCTTTAGGGATAGCTTCAATGACATGACCAGGATGACAAGAGTCATATTTCAAAGTGGTATTACCTGCTATCGGTTTTCTGAATAATGTAGTGTTGATACTTTTTGTATTTTCATCAATAAGAATGGTCAAATCAAGAAAGTTAATGTTAGTTGTGCTGTGCTCACTTGTGAATTTGATACCACAATCATTTATATTTAGGTATTGGCAGAAGTTCTCGGCCTCTAAGTCATCTCCATCGAACACAAATAGAAGGTCATCTATGTACCTAAAAAATGATACAATTTGTTGTCTATATGGATTTCTATCTCCAAAAACATGGGACAGCTCCCACCAACCCATAAAAAGGTTGGTGTAAGAGGGGGCAAACTTGGCCCCCATAGCTGTCCCACGTTTCTGGAGATAGAAATTGCTGCCAAATTTAAAAAAAAAGTGTTTAAGTAAATATTCTATTGCGTTTGTTAGAAAAACCTTGGTAGCTGGTTCATAGTTACTGTAATTATCCAGAAAAAAATCTATTGCTGTCATGCCTTTATCATGTTGTATTGATGTATACAAAGATGACACATCGGCAGTAATTAGTCTATATGTAGATTTCCACTGTATATTGCTGAGCTTCCTCATTAGTGCTGTGGTGTCTTGTATATAACTAGGCAAGTTGCTCACTAATGGCTGCAAAAAAGAATCAACTAGTTCTGATAGAGATTCATTTAATGAGTTGATGCCAGCTATGATAGGCCTTCCTGGAGGTGATATGGGGTCTTTGTGGATCTTTGGAAAATAATGAAAAATAGGGGTAACGGGGAATTCTGTAACTAGATCTTCCTGTATTGATTCATTAATAATGTTGTTTTGTCTGGCATAATATACTATGTCCAGTAATTCCTCCCTAAATTTCTTAGTTGGGTTATCTCTTAATTTTTCATATACTTTCTTGTCATTAAGTTGTCTAGTAGCTTCGGCAACGTAGTCTTTTCTATCTAACACAACAACATTGCCGCCTTTGTCTGACTGCCTAATGATTAGTTCTTCATTCTCAGTCAGTGACTTTAGAGCCTCTTTCTCTGCATGAGTAAGGTTAGCCTTCTGTCTATGTTTTGATTTAGTTTTATCTCTATTGTTTTCATTTAAAGATCTCAGTTTATCCTCAATGGTTTTTTGGAAGATATCTAAGACTTTTGGTCTCATTTGTGTAGGATAAAAAGAACTTTTGTTTTTAATATGTTTAAGAGAAATCCCTTTTGTGTCAGGTGGGCCTAGTTTGTCTGTCTGATTATCTTGCTCAAGTGTTTCAAGATCATATATACTGCACCAGTCTGCAAATTGTAACTCATCTGTTGCTAAATTGTTTGTGCTATCAACCTCTTCACTAGTGTTGCTAGTTTGTGTTAGTTCTAGATCTTTAACAGAATAGAAATGCCTACGTAATGTAATTTTACGCACAAACCTATTGATATCCATTATAGTGTTGTTTGGTTTGAGATCTTGCATTGTGTGGCTGTTTTAGGGTCCCAGGTTTTGGAAAGGACCTTGACATGGTACCTGGGCTTGTCCCATTTGGCCAGATGCGGTAACTAACCTTTCCATTTTTGCTTTTAAATCTTAGCTGAGAGCTTGTAATTGAGTGCTGGACTTTCTCTGTGTGTTGTATTAATTTGTTTTATAATTTTCCCTATGGTTCTTGCACCCAGACCTGTCTGGGGTTAACTGCCTGTGACTCTGGGGACAGCACAGCTTCCTGTGAGTGCCGGTGAGCACCCAGGGCTGAGCATGTTGCAGGGTTATAGGATGTGTACCCGGTCCGGTATGAGAGTGCAGTCCCCTTCCGTGTTTTGTATATATACAGTGTATATATATATATATATATATATATATATATATATATATATATATATATATATAGGGAGTGCAGAATTATTAGGCAAATGAGTATTTTGACCACATCATCCTCTTTATGCATGTTGTCTTACTCCAAGCTGTATAGGCTCGAAAGCCTACTACCAATTAAGCATATTAGGTGATGTGCATCTCTGTAATTAGAAGGGGTGTGGTCTAATGACATCAACACCCTATATCAGGTGTGCATAATTATTAGGCAACTTCCTTTCCTTTGGCAAAATGGGTCAAAAGAAGGACTTGACAGGCTCAGAAAAGTCAAAAATAGTGAGATATCTTGCAGAGGGATGCAGCACTCTTAAAATTGCAAAGCTTCTGAAGCGTGATCATCGAACAATCAAGCGTTTTATTCAAAATAGTCAACAGGGTCGCAAGAAGCGTGTGGAAAAACCAAGGCACAAAATAACTGCCCATGAACTGAGAAAAGTCAAGCGTGCAGCTGCCAAGATGCCACTTGCCACCAGTTTGGCCATATTTCAGAGCTGCAACATCACTGGAGTGCCCAAAAGCACAAGGTGTGCAATACTCAGAGACATGGCCAAGGTAAGAAAGGCTGAAAGACGACCACCACTGAACAAGACACATAAGCTGAAACGTCAAGACTGGGCCAAGAAATATCTCAAGACTGCTTTTTCTAAGGTTTTATGGACTGATGAAATGAGAGTGAGTCTTGATGGGCCAGATGGATGGGCCCGTGGCTGGATTGGTAAAGGGCAGAGAGCTCCAGTCCGACTCAGACGCCAGCAAGGTGGAGTACTGGTTTGGGCTGGTATCATCAAAGATGAGCTTGTGGGGCCTTTTCGGGTTGAGGATGGAGTCAAGCTCAACTCCCAGTCCTACTGCCAGTTTCTGGAAGACACCTTCTTCAAGCAGTGGTACAGGAAGAAGTCTGCATCCTTCAAGAAAAACATGATTTTCATGCAGGACAATGCTCCATCACAAGCGTCCAAGTACTCCACAGCGTGGCTGGCAAGAAAGGGTATAAAAGAAGAAAATCTAATGACATGGCCTCCTTGTTCACCTGATCTGAACCCCATTGAGAACCTGTGGTCCATCATCAAATGTGAGATTTACAAGGAGGGAAAACAGTACACCTCTCTGAACAGTGTCTGGGAGGCTGTGGTTGCTGCTGCACGCAATGTTGATGGTGAACAGATCAAAACACTGACAGAATCCATGGATGGCAGGCTTTTGAGTGTCCTTGCAAAGAAAGGTGGCTATATTGGTCACTGATTTGTTTTTGAATGTCAGAAATGTATATTTGTGAATGTTGAGATGTTATATTGGTTTCACTGGTAAAAATAAATAATTGAAATGGGTATATATTTGTTTTTTGTTAAGTTGCCTAATAATTATGCACAGTAATAGTCACCTGCACACACAGATATCCCCCTAAAATAGCTATAACTAAAAACAAACTAAAAACTACTTCCAAAACTATTCAGCTTTGATATTAATGAGTTTTTTGGGTTCATTGAGAACATGGTTGTTGTTCAATAATAAAATGAATACTCAAAAATACAACTTGCCTAATAATTCTGCACTCCCTGTATATATACAGTATATATATATATATATATATATATATATATATATATATATATATATATATATACATTCAGCTGCTTCATTTTCATCTGCTTCAGTTTTATTGAATATAAGGAGATTATCCTATATTAGGCTATATATATAAACCTATATTAGGGCTTTTTTTAGCCTGTACGAGCCTGTATTATAAGTTCACAGGCCTGTTTTCCGGCTATATATTTTAGGCTATATTTATATAGTATTTTTGCCTGTATTATGGCTATATTAGATTTAAGCCGGTATAAAGGTTTTCCTGAATATAGTAGATCTGCCTATTTGAGTCTTCATTGTATAATAAGCTTGCATTAGAATACTTTAAATATAAGTTTATTACCTTTATTAGGCTATGTTATATAATGAACCCTTATGAAGGTATATTAAATATGAGTATTTTAAACAGTATTAGATTATTTTGTTTTTTAGTATTTTGGCCTGTATTAAGCTATATGATATAATAGTGTGTATTAGGTTTTTCAAAATATATATATATATATATATATATATATACACAGGTGGCCCTCGGTTTACAACGGTTCAATTTGAGCCGTTTCAGAATAACAACCTTTTTTTTCAGCCATGTGACTGCTATTGAAAAGCATTGAGAAGCAGTGCTTTGATTAAAATAGCCAGTAGGTGGAGCTGTCCGCTTGTGTTGCAGCAAAGATATGCAAGCCAAGCAAGCTGAAATTAATCAGTTTAACCAGGCCTGAGTTATTGAGCAGCTTGCAAAGGAACAATATCTTGCTGTCTATAAATCAGTCCAGATTGGAATGCATAGAAAGAACTGTTTGCAGAAAAAAGCAAGTAAAGTCTGTGTTGTGTGATTATTTTAATAGGTTTATAATGCTGTTTAGCAAATGTTTTTGTTCATTTAACTTAGTTTAATTATATAATCTGTGTTGTGTGATTATTTTATTAGGTTTATAATGCTGTTTATCATTTATAGTCTTCATTTCAAAGCTTAAAAAATAATGTATTAGGTGTTACTTATGACAATTTTGAGAGGGGCCTGGAACCTAACTCCCACACTTCCCATTGACTTACATTATTAACTGGGTTTCAATTTACAACAGTTTCGATTTACAACCATTCCTTCTGGAACCAAACCCCAGCGTAAACTGAGGGCTACCTGTATATATATTAACCGTTCTTAGGCTATTCTATATAACTATATTTTAAGCCTGTTTTAGGCTATTTTAAATATAGCTATATTAAACCTGAGATATAATTTGCGCAGTGCTATCTGTTGGCGCTCTCCACATATACAATGATAATAATAATAATTATAATAAATAAAGGCTCTATTAATTAATCTATTAAAGGGCCACTAAACCCAAAATCTTTCTTTCATGATTCAGATAGAGAATACAAATTTAAACAACATTACAATTTACTTCTATTATTTATTTTTTTAGATATCCTTAGTTGAAGAAAAAGCAATGCACATGGGTGAGCCAATCACACGAGGCTTCTATGTGCAGCAACCAATCAGCAGCTACTGAGCATATCTAGATATGCTTTTCAGCAAAGAATATCAAGAGAATAAAACAAATGAGATAATAGAAGTAAATTAGAAAGATGTTTAAAATTGCATTCTCTTTCTAAATCATGAAAGAAAAAATGTGGGTTTCATGTCCCTTTAAGCCTATTAAGGCTACATTCTGTAACTATTTTAAGCCAGTTTTAAGGCTCTAAAAAATATAACTTTCTTTCATGTAATTGGCAAGATTCCATGAGCTAGTGACGTATGAGATGTATTTGCTTCTTCTGAAGCAGTTTTTGGTAGAAAGGTTCTTCAGGCAGCTGTTTCAATTTGATTCTTCTGCTGCTATTTTAAGTTTTTCTTTTCTTCATGAGAATAATTTATACTTGGGTTGTGGATTATTTTTTCAGAATTTGGCTGTTGTTTATTTTTTATCCCTCCCTCTCTAGTGACTTTTGCGTGGAGTTCCACATCTTGGGTATTTGATATCCCATACGTCACTAGCTCATGGACTCTTGCCAATTACATGAAAGAAAACATAATTTATGTATGATACCTGATAAATTCATTTTCTCCAACATTGGTGTGTCCGGTCCACGGCGTCATCCTTACTTGTGGGAATATCTCTTCCCCAACAGGAAATGGCAAAGAGTCCCAGCAAAGCTGGCCATATAGTCCCTCCTAGGCTCCGCCCACCCCAGTCATTCTCTTTGCCGTTGCACAGGCAACATCTCCACGGAGATGGTTAAGAGTTTTTTGGTGTTTAAATGTAGTTTTTTATTCTTCTATCAAGTGTTTGTTATTTTAAAATAGTGCTGGTATGTACTATTTACTCTGAAACAGAAAAGGATGAAGATTTCTGTTTGTGAGAGGAAGATGATTTTAGCAGACAGTAACTAAAATCGATTGCTGTTTCCACATAGGACTGTTGAGATGAAGTAACTTCAGTTGGGGGAAACAGTTAGCAGACTTTTCTGCTTAAGGTATGACTAGCCATATTTCTAACAAGACCATGTAATGCTGGAAGGCTGTCATTTCCCCTCATGGGGACCGGTAAGCCATTTTCTTAGTCAAGCAAACAGAATAAAGGGCTTAATATGGGCTATAAAACTGGTAGACACTTTTATGGGCTAAATCGATTGCTTTATTTGGGCATTGTATACATGTTTATGCTGATAATTCACATTTATAAACTTCGGGAACGTTTTTTAACGGCAGGCACTATGTTAGACACCTTTTCCAGTCAGGGAGGGCCTTCCCAGTTGTAGGCTGAGCCTCATTTTCGCGCCATTACTGCGCAGTTGTTTTTTTGAGAGCAAGACATGCAGATGCATGTGTGAGGATCTGAAAGTAGCTGGAAAAGTTTCTAGAAGGCGTCACTTGGTATCGTATTCCCCTCTGGGCTTGGTTAGGTCACAGCAAAGGCTATAGCTGGGACTGTATATGGGTTAAATTTGTAAACGGCTCCGGTTCCGTTATTTTAAGGGTTAAAGCTCTGAAAATTGGTGTGCAATACACTTAATGCTTTAAGACAATGTGGTAATTTTTGAACAATTCCTTCATACTTTTTCACATATTCAGTAATAAAGTGTTTTCTGTTTAAAATTTAAAGAGACAGTAACGGTTTTGTTTTAAAACGTTTTTTGTGCTTTATTGACAAGTTTAAGCCTGTTTAACATGTCTGTGCCTTCGGATAAGCTATGTTCTATATGTATGAAAGCCAATGTGTCTCCCCATTTAAATTTGTGTGATAATTGTGCCATAGCGTCCAAACAAAGTAAGGACAGTACTGCCACAGATAATGAAATTGCCCAAGATGATTCCTCAGATGAGGGGAGTAAACATGATACTACATCATCTCCTACTGTGTCTACACCAGTTTTGCCCATGCAGGAGGCCCCTAGTACATCTAGCGCGCCAATGCGTATTACCATGCAACAATTGACGGCTGTAATGGATAACTCCATAGCAAATATTTTATCAAAAATGCCTACATATCAGAGAAAGCGCAATTGCTATGTTTTAAACACTGAAGAGCAGGAGGGCGCTGATGATAATTGTTCTGTCATACCCTCACACCAATCTGAAGTGGCCATGAGGGAGGTTTTGTCAGATGGGGAAATTTCAGATTCAGGAAAAATTTCTCAACAAGCTGAACCTGATGTTGTGACATTTAAATTTAAATTAGAACATCTCCGCGCACTGCTTAAGGAGGTGTTATCTACTCTGGATGATTGTGACAACTTGGTCATTCCAGAGAAATTATGCAAGATGGACAAGTTCCTAGAGGTTCCGGTGCACCCCGACGCTTTTCCTATACCCAAGCGGGTGGCAGACATAGTGAATAAGGAGTGGGAAAAGCCCGGCATACCTTTTGTCCCCCCCCTATATTTAAGAAATTATTTCCTATGGTCGACCCCAGAAAGGACTTATGGCAGACAGTCCCTAAGGTCGAGGGGGCAGTTTCTACTCTAAACAAGCACACTACTATTCCTATCGAGGATAGTTGTGCTTTCAAAGATCCTATGGATAAAAAATTGGAGGGTTTGCTTAAAAAGATTTTTGTACAGCAAGGTTACCTTCTACAACCAATTTTGTGCATTGTTCCTGTCACTACAGCAGCGTGGTTCTGGTTCGAGGAACTAGAAAAGTCGCTCAGTAGAGAGACTCCATATGAGGAGGTTATGGACAGAGTTCACGCACTTAAGTTGGCTAACTCTTTTATTTTAGATGCCGCTTTGCAATTAGCTAGATTAGCGGCGAAAAATTCAGGGTTTGCAATCGTGGCGCGCAGAGCGCTTTGGCTAAAGTCTTGGTCAGCGGATGTGTCATCCAAGACAAAATTGCTTAACATCCCTTTCAAAGGTAAAACTCTATTTGGACCAGAATTGAAAGAGATTATCTCAGACATCACTGGGGGAAAGGGCCACGCCCTTCCACAAGATAGGCCTTTCAAGGCCAAGAATAAGTCTAATTTTCGTTCCTTTCGCAATTTCAGGAACGGACCGGCCTCTAATTCTGCATCCTCTAAGCAAGAGGGTAATGCCTCACAACCCAAACCAGCCTGGAAACCGATGCAAGGCTGGAACAAGGGTAAGCAGGCCAAGAAGCCTGCTGCTGCTAACAAAACAGCATGAAGAAGTAGCCCCCGATCCGGGACCGGATCTAGTAGGGGGCAGACTCTCTCTCTTTGCTCAGGCTTGGGCAAGAGATGTTCAGGATCCCTGGGCACTAGAAATAGTTTCTCAGGGTTATCTTCTGGAATTCAGGGAACTACCCCCAAGGGGAAGGTTCCACATGTCTCACTTATCCTTAAACCAAATAAAGAGACAGGCATTCTTACATTGTGTAGAAGACCTGTTAAAGATGGGAGTGATACACCCAGTTCCAATAAAGGAACAAGGAATGGGATTTTATTCAAATCTGTTCGTAGTTCCCAAAAAAGAGGGAACTTTCAGACCAATTTTGGATTTGAAGATCCTAAACAAATTTCTCAGGGTACCATCGTTCAAGATGGAAACCATTCGAACGATTCTACCCACTATCCAGGAAGGTCAATTTATGACTACCGTGGATCTAAAGGATGCGTACCTACATATTCCTATCCACAAAGAACATCATCAGTTCCTAAGGTTCGCCTTTCTGGACAAACATTACCAGTTTGTGGCCCTCCCATTCGGGTTAGCCACTGCTCCAAGGATTTTCACAAAGGTACTAGGGTCCCTTCTAGCGGTTCTAAGACCGAGGGGCATTGCAGTAGTACCTTACTTGGACGACATTCTAATACAAGCGTCGTCCCTGTCAAAAGCAAAGGCTCATACAGACATCGTTCTGGCCTTTCTCAGATCACACGGATGGAAGGTGAACATAGAAAAAAGTTCTCTGTCTCCGTCAACAAGAGTTCCCTTCTTGGGAACAATAATAGATTCCTTAGAAATGAGGATTTTTCTGACAGAGGTCAGAAAGTCAAAACTTCTAAGCACTTGTCAAGTTCTTCATTCTGTTCCACGTCCTTCCATAGCGCAGTGCATGGAAGTAGTAGGGTTGATGGTTGCAGCAATGGACATAGTTCCTTTTGCACAAATTCATCTAAGACCATTACAACTGTGCATGCTCAAACAGTGGAATGGGGACTATACAGACTTGTCTCCAATGATTCAAGTAGATCAGAAGACCAGAGATTCACTCCGTTGGTGGCTGACCCTGGACCATCTATCCCAGGGAATGAGCTTCCGCAGACCAGAGTGGGTCATTGTCACGACCGACGCCAGTCTAGTGGGCTGGGGCGCGGTCTGGGAATCCCTGAAAGCTCAGGGACTATGGTCTCGGGAAGAGTCTCTTCTCCCGATAAGAGAGCGATCTTCAATGCCCTCAGGGCTTGGCCTCAGCTAGCAAAGGCCAGATTCATAAGATTCCAATCAGACAACATGACGACCGTTGCGTATATCAATCATCAGGGGGGAACAAGGAGTTCCCTGGCGATGAAAGAAGTGACCAAAATAATTCAATGGGCGGAGGATCACTCCTGCCACCTATCTGCGATCCACATCCCAGGTGTGGAAAACTGGGAAGCGGATTATCTGAGTCGTCAGACATTCCATCCGGGGGAGTGGGAACTCCACCCGGAGATCTTTGCCCAACTAACTAAATTATGGGGCATTCCAGACATGGATCTGATGGTGTCTCGTCAGAACTTCAAGGTTCCTTGCTACGGGTCCAGATCCAGGGATCCCAAGGCGACTCTAGTAGATGCACTAGTAGCACCTTGGACCTTCAACCTAGCTTATGTATTTCCACCGTTTCCTCTCATTCACAGGCTGGTAGCCAGGATCAAACAGGAGAGGGCCTCGGTGATCTTGATAGCTCCTGCGTGGCCACGCAGGACTTGGTATGCAGACCTGGTGAATATGTCATCGGTTCCACCATGGAAGCTACCTTTGAGACAGGACCTTCTTGTTCAGGGTCCATTCGAACATCCAAATCTGGTCTCCCTCCAGCTGACGGCTTGGAGATTGAACACTTGATTCTATCAAAGCGTGGGTTTTCAGATTCTGTGATAGATACTCTGGTTCAGGCCAGAAAACCAGTAACTAGAAAGATTTACCATAAAATATGGAAAAGATATATCTGTTGGTGTGAATCCAAAGGATTCCCATGGAATAAGATAAAAATTCCTAAGATTCTCTCCTTTCTACAAGAAGGTTTGGAGAAAGGATTATCTGCAAGTTCTCTAAAGGGACAGATCTCTGCTATATCTGTCTTACTACACAAAAGACTGGCAGCTGTGCCAGATGTTCAAGCATTTGTTCAGGCTCTGGTTAGGATCAAGCCTGTTTACAGACCTTTGACTCCTCCCTGGAGTCTAAATCTAGTTCTTTCAGTTCTTCAAGGGGTTTCCGTTTGAACCTTTACATTCCATAGATATTAAGTTACTATCTTGGAAAGTTTTGTTTTTGGTTGCTATTTCTTCTGCTAGAAGAGTTTCAGAGTTATCTGCTCTGCAGTGTTCTCCATCCTATCTGGTGTTCCATGCAGATAAGGTGGTTTTGCGTACTAAGCCTGGTTTTCTTCCAAAGGTTGTTTCTAACAAGAATATTAACCAGGAGATAGTTGTACCTTCTTTATGTCCGAATCCAGTTTCAAAGAAGGAACGTTTGTTACACAATTTGGACGTAGTCCGTGCTCTAAAATTCTATTTAGAGGCTACAAAAGATTTCAGACAAACATCTTCTTTGTTTGTTGTCTATTCTGGTAAAAGGAGAGGTCAAAAAGCGACTTCTACCTCTCTTTCCTTTTGTCTTAAAAGCATCATCCGATTGGCTTATGAGACTGCCGGACGGCAGCCTCCTGAAAGAATCACAGCTCACTCCACTAGGGCTGTGGCTTCCACATGGGCCTTCAAGAACTAGGCTTCTGTTGACCAGATATGTAAGGCAGCGACTTGGTCTTCACTGCACACTTTTGCTAAATTTTACAAATTTGATACTTTTGCTTCTTCGGAGGCTATTTTTGGGAGAAAGGTTTTGCAAGCCGTGGTGCCTTCCGTTTAGGTAACCTGATTTGCTCCCTCCCTTCATCCGTGTCCTAAAGCTTTGGTATTGGTTCCCACAAGTAAGGATGACGCCGTGGACCGGACACACCAATGTTGGAGAAAACAGAATTTATGCTTACCTGATAAATTACTTTCTCCAACGGTGTGTCCGGTCCACGGCCCGCCCTGGTTTTTTAATCAGGTCTGATGAATTATTTTCTCTAACTACAGTCACCACGGTACCATATGGTTTCTCCTATATTTTTCCTCCTGTCCATCGGTCGAATGACTGGGGTGGGCGGAGCCTAGGAGGGACTATATGGCCAGCTTTGCTGGGACTCTTTGCCATTTCCTGTTGGGGAAAAGATATTCCCACAAGTAAGGATGACGCCGTGGACCGGACACACCGTTGGAGAAAGTAATTTATCAGGTAAGCATAAATTCTGTTTCTTTCATATTGGCAAGAGTCCATGAAGCCCACACTTTTATGGTGGTTATGATTTTTTTGTATAAAGCACAATTATTTCCAAATTCCTTTGTTGATGCTTTTTACTCCTTTCTTTATCACCCCACTACTTGGCTATTCGTTAAACTGAATTGTGGGTGTGGTGAGGGGTGTATTTATAGGCATTTTGAGGTTTGGGAAACTTTGCCCCTCCTGGTAGGATTGTATATCCCATACGTCACTAGCTCATGGACTCTTGCCAATATGAAAGAAATTAATTTATCAGGTTCTTACATAAATTATGTTTTCTTTCATGTAATTGGCAAGAGTCCATGAGCTAGTGACGTATGGGATATCAAATACCCAAGATGTGGAACTCCATGCAAGAGTCACTAGAGAGGGAGGGATAAAAAATAAACAACAGCTAAATGCTGAAAAAATAATACACAACCCAAATATAAGTTATTCTTATGAAGAAAAGAAAACTTAAAACAGCAGCAGAGGAATCAAACTGAAACAGCTGCCTGAAGAACTTTTCTACCAAAAACTGCTTCAGAAGAAGCAAATACATCTCATACGTCACTAGCTCATGGACTCTTGCCAATATGAAAGAAATGAATTTATCAGGTAAGTCCTTACATAAATTATGTTTTATTTAGCCTGCATTTATGCCATTCAAAATTCAAATTTTAGCCTGTTAAACATTTCCTTCTTCCCGAAGAGGACTTTTGTTTACATTTTTTTACCTTTGCTGTCGCCCCGTAAGTAAATCCTTTCCCCCTCTTTTGAGGTGGATCATAAACCCTCTTAACACACTCCAGAACTGTCTCCCATGCTTCAGTCTCTTTCAGCCCAGTATCGGTGTCTCTTTTGCCCTCAAGCGGCTTTGGAAGGCCTCACGCCCCTCTCCCAGGTGTCTCACTTAGTAGTACTGTTTAATCTGTTCTGTTCTAACTAGCTTCATTCTTAGTACTCCTCTTATCCTTTTGCCTATTCTTTCCCTTAGAGGGATAGTCTAGTTGAAGGTGAATATTGGATTGATTTTGGCTATACTATCTCTTTAATGTATTTTGTCTATCTCCTCCGGTGTTGTGCTGAGAGTCCAAGCGGACACGTGCTGCTCAGCGCGACACTGGTTTCTCATTGTGGTTTTATTTCCTTTACTTTCCTAGTTTTATTCTTCCTTTGAAAATGTATTTTCCTTGTGTATTTCTCTTTTCTATCCTCTTCCTTCTTGTAAGTAGTTTTTTGCCTTTGATAGTTTGTATCAGCCATGGCTGACGTATTAAATCATCCTTAAGCCCTTTTTCAGAGGTATCCCTTAATTCCTATGAGACTTGCTCTAAACTCTGTAGCTCAATATCAGAGTCTCTTTTATCTTCGCAATTGGTTTGGGAAGACCCTATATGTCTCAGTCTCACATAGAGGCATAACTCCAGCTCGAAGGCTGTTAGCCCCTTCCCCGGGCTTTTCACATAGGGGTGATAGAACCTCCTCCCCAGAGGTAAAACTCAGTGTAAAGAACCGTCCTTCCCCACGGTTTTCAAGAGGGACATCAGAGCTTCGACTCTGACAAATTTTTGAAATTGTTTATTTTGTTTTGAAATTTTTTATGTAAGTGCTTTAAAAATGCAAAATATGAAGCCTCCTGTCTTGCCATAAAATTCAGATTATTATAGCCTATGGTGAATAAATAATCTTGATTTTATTAAAGACAGGAGGCGAATACCCCCCCCCCCTCCCCCTTCTTTTTCCTCCCATTATATGTTAATAAGATATTTTTTTTCTGGAAATTTCATCTAATTGATGTTATTGCTGTTGATTTTCCTTTTTCTGGGATTATTGTTACTTTGCGTTTTTTCTATTTTTAGTGACTCTGTGGATTTTATGTTCTCACTTATCTACAGACCATGTTATCTGTTGTTTCTCCGTTGCTGGATATCGCTGTTCCATTTTGGTCTAGGATGGATATTTTTGGAGTTTGTTTTCTTCATGACTGGTTCCGCTGTCTTATGATCAAAGAAAAGAGGAAGTGCTGGACTTGTTCATTACAGTTTATTAGGCTGCTGTGTGCTGATTGGTGCAGTCTTGTTACTATGTTATTATTTTTTCTCTGTGTGTTTTCTTTGCTGCTGTTTGGATTCAGTAAATATTTGATGTAAAATAATTGTCTCCTGTCTTTAATAAAATCAAGATTTTTTATTCACCATAGGCTATAATAATCTAAATTTTCCCATAGAGCTGTCCAGTAGAGGGTTTAAGGGCATATTAAAAACTCTGTCTACATTTTATATTCATGCATAGAAAGAAAAATGTGGGGCATTTATGAGAAGCATAGACGTTCATGACTGTAACAGGCCTGCCAAAAAGGAGGCCTACCACTATCAGCATCCTACCCTCTGAATCTGATATTTGTGTGAGGTTAAAAGGGACATTCTTCCTAATAAAAATTATTATTATTTGTGTATTGGAGCTAAAATAATGCTGCGTATAAAAGTATTTGTACAAGAGAGGTGCATTGAAATGTGTCTCTTGCACTAAATCTATGTTGGCCATACTTTTGTAAAAATCATGAAAGGCCAGGGAATGTTTCTGGGAAGAATTGCAAAATGGGGCCATACAACTATTTCCATAGTGCCGCCATTACAAGTCACCCCAAAAATGTAATTTGTCGTTCGGTATGGTGCGGTAAGCCATCCTGCACAAAAACTAAGTTCCGACTTGCGTGTACGATCAATTGAGAAAAAATTAAGAAAAAAACCTTAACACCTGCGATTGCAAAATCGCTACCACATTGTCGCATTCCCCATTGAAGTCTATGGAGAAAAGAAAACCTAACACCCTAACATAAACCTCTAGTCTAATAACCTCTAAACCGACACTAAATAAACCTATAAACATATAAACTGCCGTCCCCCCACATCCCCAATACTAAATAAACCTATTAACCCCAAAACCACCGCCCCCCACATAACCAACACTAAATAAACCTATTAACCCCTAAACCGCCGTCCCCCCACATCACCAACACTAAATAAACCTATTAACCTCTAAACCGCCATCCCCCCACATCGTGACTACTAAAATAAACCTATTAACCTCTAAATCTAACACCCCCCTAACTTTAAATTAAAGTTACAATATACTAACTACCTTAAAATAAATACAAACTTACCTGTGAAAAAAAATAAAACCTAAGCTTAAACTACAAAAACAACTAACATTACTTGTTTTAAAAAAATAAAAAATACCAAAATAAAAAACCTACAATACCAAAAACAAAATAAAACCTAACATTACAAAACAAAATAAAATCTAAAATTACACAACATAAAAAAGCTAACCTTACAGAAACTAACAAACGAAATTATCCAAAATAAAAAATATTCCTATTCTAATACCCCGTAAAAAAAATAAAGGGGCAATAGCTAGAGCAGCCATAACCCTGCATTTTGTTGGCAAACTTTAAAACTAGAATGCTATAAAAAGACAATTTGTTAGAGATCTAATAAGGGCCTTTGAAACTATTTAACCCTTTTATGACAGGGTTAGTTTGTCTATGTGTGGCAAATTAGTTGTCCTTTCTTGTGCCCCACATATTTACAGCATAATGTTTTTAGATGGTATTTAAAATTTATTAGGATATTTTCTTCTTTGCCTATGTGATTTCCTTTTGCCTAATGCATTCTATATGAAAAAATATATGACAAATATTTCAAATGAATTACTTAACTTTCCAGAGGATAATATCCCTGTTGTGAAAGTGTTGAATACATCAACATACTTTATAATATTTTACAAGAAAAAGTTCTTAATTTCTCACATTCTTCTTGCACTTCACATTCTTCTTACACCTCTCTATATTCTTCTATATTCCAGTTTCCTGTGTCATTTTCCTCTTTTGTTATCTTTTTGTTATGAATAAATTAACTAGTAGATTTTGTCTCTAAAGATTGTTTCTGGAAGTGTTTTTCTTCTTTAATCCAGCAACTCTATTGGTGTTCTGTTCAGCTTTTATTTGTTGGACATTATGTTTTAATATTTTCTGTATCTTGCCATTGCTAGGATGTTTCTAAACACGCATTTGTGTAAATGATGTCTATATTCACTGGAAGTATTTCAATCTTTTATTTTCTCCAGTTTTGTTGTATACACATATTTCATATAACTGCATGTAATAGACACTACTATAAAGAAGAATACGTACAGATACTGATATAAAATCCAGTGTAAAAACTTTTATAAACTTACTTAGAAGCTCCCAGTTTAACACTGTTGATGAGGTTAGGCTGGGACACCCAGTGACAGCGGCTGGGAAAGCAGGAAGAGCAGACATCCCCGCCCCTTCCCTGCATATGAAAAAATAACATTAAAACAAACAGGAGCCACATTAATCTATAGGCATCAGTATACATCTAAAAATTTGGGGCTTGATTAGGAGTCTGAAAATCAGCACAATGTTATTTAAAAATAAGCAAAACTATATACAGTATCTCACAAAAGTGAGTACACCCCTCACATTTTTATAAATAGTTTATTATATCTTTTCATGTGACAACACTAAAGAAATTACACTTTGCTACAATGTAAAGTAGTGAGTGTACAGCCCGTATAACAGTGTAAATTTGCTTTCCCCTCAAAATACCTCAACACACAGCCATTAATGTCTAAACCATTGGCAACAAAAGTGAGTACACCCCTAAGTGTAAATGTCCAAATTGGGCCCAATTAGCCATTTTCTCTCCCCGGTGTTATGTGACTCGTTAGTGTTACAAAGTCTCAGGTGTAAATGGGGAGCAGATGTGTTAAATTTGGTGTTATCGCTCCCACACTCTCTCATACTGGTCTCTGGAAGTTCAACATGGCACCTCATGGCAAAGAACTCTCTGAGGATCTGAAAAAAAGAATTGTTGCGCTACATAAAGATGGCCTAGGCTATAAGAAGATTGCCAAGACCCTGAAACTGAGCTGCAGCATGGTGGGCAAGACCATACAGCAGTTTTACAGGACAGTTTCCACTCAGAACAGGCCTCGCCATGGTCGACCAAAGTAGTTGAGTACACATGCTCAGCGTCATATCCAGAGGTTGTCTTTGGGAAATAGACGTATGAGTGCTGCCAGCATTGCTGCAGAGGTTGAAGTGGTGGGGGGTCAGCCTGTCAGTGCTCAGACCATATGCCACACACTGCATCAAATTGGTCTGCATGGCTGTCATCCCAGAAGGATGCCTCTTCTAAAGTTGAAAACCCGCAAACAGTTTGCTGAAGACAAGCAGACTAAGGATATGGATTACTGGAACCATGTCCTGTGGTCCGATGAGACCAAGATAAACTTATTTGGTTCAGATGGTGTCAAGCGTGTGTGGCGGCAACCAGGTGAAGAGTACAAATACAAGTGTGACTTGCCTACAGTCAAGCATGGTGGTGGGAGTGTTATGGTCTGGCTCTGCATGAGTGCTGCCGGCACTGGGGAGTTACAGTTCATTGAGGGAACCATGAATGCCAACATGTACTGTGACATACTGAAGCAGAGCATGATCCTCTCCCTTTGGAGACTGGGCCGCAGGGCAGTATTCCAACATGATAATGACCCCAAACACACCTCCAAGATGACAACTGCCTTGCTAAAGAAGCTGAGGGTAAATGTGATGTACTGGCCAAGCATGTCTCCAGACCTAAACCCTATTGAGCAGCTGTGGGGCATCCTCAAACAGAAGGTATAGGAAGGGGCACAAGGTCTCTAACATCCACCAGCTCCGTGATGTCGTCATAGAGGAGTGGAAGAGGACTCCAGTGGCAACCTGTGAAGCTCTGGTGAACTCCATGCCCAAGAGGGTTAAGACAGTGCTGGAAAATAATGGTGGCCACACAAAATATTGACACTTTTGGCCCAATTTGGACATTTCCACTTAGGAGTGTACTCACTTTTGTTCCTAACGGTTTAGACATCAACGGCTAAGTGTTGAGTTATTTTGAGGGGACAGCAAATTTAGACTGTTATACAGGCTGTACACTCACTACTTTACATTGTAGCAAAGAGACATTTCTTCAGTGTTGTCACATGAAAAGATATAATAAAATATTTACAAAAATATGAAAGGTGTACTCACTTTTGTGAGATACTGTATTTTTACAAAAACACTCCCAGATGGGTTATATAAATGGAGAATCTACAAAACATGTATGCAAAGAAGACTCTAGTGTACAATGTCCCTTTAACTATTGTGAATAATTTTGTAAACAACAAGTACATTGAGGGCCTGTTTTGTTGCTCTGAAGATGAAATACTGTGGTTTATGCCATGTCTTTTGTTTGTTGTTTCAGTGGACAATGTTTGTTCTCTGGTGGATCTAAAAAAAAAAGCAGGTTGGAACAGACAGGCATTTTCTAAAAAATAAATTTTAATGAGAACAAATTAAGTAAACACCTTAAATAAAAGTAAATTACCAACAAAAACAGTGTTACAATCTGAAAGAAAATAAATCAGTAAAATTACATTATTCTGATTTACAGTTTCCCAACAATGCTATGAAGTTCCTCTCGTCTCAAAGATTCTTAGAGATTTATTATCTGTCACTGTCAATTATCCTAATACACTTAATCCATCCATACTGCAAAGATAATCCACCAGCTGTAGAGTGTGATTATTTTGTGCATGGTACATCTTCACACTAGAGAAATATGGTTATCCATTTGCCCCTTTAATGTGGCAGTTGAAGATCAAAATCCTCTCTGCTTCATCAAACACTGTCCCCTGAAGATCTACTGTATATTAGTCCACCTATCTATAAATTTACTTTTAACTGTGTAAACAATGATTTTATAGTTGCTAAGACCAAAATTATTTACAAAATGTTCATCTTGTAGTCAGTCAGTAAGTGGGTGAGTGTAAGACTGTTTATTCAATGCTCCAACCAGTGGCTTATTTAGGTTTTGTGCTGCCCTAGGCACCCAAAACTCTGCTGGACCCCAGGTTTTAGGCCTTTTTTAGCCATAATATTTATTGGTGAGGGTGTAACGTGACTTTTTTTTCCATGGCCTTTACAATACGCCCCTGGCTCCAACAGTTATTCATCTTCAAATAGCACTAAATCCAGCATATCTGTGTACTATGTAACATACTCTGTGTAACAAAAAAAAAGTAATGAATAAATATAACATGCATTTTACTTAGTATGGTTTAAAATAATGCAAAACAAATATCATACCTTACACCAAAGATGTAGAAAGTAACTTTTTTTTAAATTGATAGAAATACAAATTTTTAATAATTAATACATTAATAAAAAAACTGTAACAATAGTTGCTTGGCAACCCAGACAGCTGTTGAAGAACTACAGATATCTTAAAAAAACATAGCAAATAATTGCTCCTTTGAAGTTTTTTTTTCTTTTGAGTAGCAAAATTTCTGAAACCAGATCTGCAGTTCAGCCTTTTGTTTGATAAGGTTGTAAAAAAAAAATTCTATACAGCAAACTGAAAACACAAGGTTTAACATATACAGTATTTACTTCAGGTAATTAGCTTTATTAATGCTGAATAGGTTCAATGGGAAACACTGGATTGTTTAAATGTACTGTTAACTAACAGACCTAATGCTAAATCCTGTTAGTTCACATTATCTCAAAAAGTAATTTAGTTTTAAGTAAGAGTACAATACAATATAGCTAATCATAAGCTCTTTTAATTATGCAAAACTCGCTTTTTGGTTTTAATATGGTGGCCAGATATGTGGTATTAAACTGGAAAGTCCAGTATTTCAGGTCTATGGCAGCTGATCAGAGCTCTAATGTTGACCTATAACTAAAATGGCTGTAGAGCCTGGGGCTTGATCTAAGGTCTGAAGTGGAAATATGTATCAGTGGGAGAAGCAGGGCCAAGGGGTCTGATTTGAGGATTTATCTGAACATGTAACAGAGGGGTTGCAGTGCACTGGGCAGAACTGACACCATGGGGACGATTTATCAAAGTCTGGTGGACATGATAGGCAGTAGCGTGTCATGTCCGCCAGACATCGCTGAATGCCAACCACCTATGCTGTCAGCATTTAACATTGCAAAAGCAGTTCTAGTGAACTTATGCAATGCCGCCCCCTGCAGATCGCGGCCAATCGGCCGATAGCAGGGGGTGTCAATCAACCCATACACGATCGTGCGGATTGCAGACCGCAGCCTCAGAGGCGACAGACCAGTTAAGGAGGAACTGCTGTTTCTGTCAAGCCTGAAGGCAAACGTGGAAAAGGGGGCCGAAGGCCCTTGATAAATCGGCCCCCATATTTGGGAATATGGCTGGCAGCAGGGTTGCAGGACCATGGGATTTGAGGATTGAAGTGGAGATGTGGCTGGCAACAGCTGCACAACAAGGAGTTAAGGTCTGATGTAGACATGTGGTTACATGAGATGCAGGGAATGGTCCAGATCTGAAACCAGTTGGGTTGCAGGACCATTGGGTTTTAAATCTGATGTGGAGAGGTGGCTGGAAATAGCTGTAGCACAAGTTTTCTGAATTAACGTCAAATGTAGACACCTGGATCACATGAGCTGCATGGCCAGGTGTCTGAAGAGAGCATTTTGTTGACAAGGGCTGCAGGGTGAGGAGTCTGAGTTAGATGAGGATATGTGGCTGACAGGAGCTGCAGGGCCAATGTTTTAGTCCAAGGCAATTTTTTTTTTTTTTTTTTAATAAAAACCGTTGACCTGTCACTGCCTGCACTGATATCATGTGAGTGTGACATGTAGCTTCACTAGTGTCTCTGACTACAGGGGTTAGTCAGAGGGTTTTTGAGAAAACCGAGTCGCTCGTCGAAACATGTCAGGGGAGGTTGGGAGATAATGGGCTCCTTATAGTTTTTGTTATTTTAAAAGTATCAGGAATCAACTTTATATTGTATTAATTGGTGAACATTTAACTTAGTCTGATGCATAATGATCGAGTCACAGCAATGGCTTTAAGATAACTAAAAATACTGGCATCATCTTAAACGTTGTGGATCACTTTAATACGGAGTGATCATAGGAGATAGATATACATACTCAGACAGCACATTGAGGTGCTGACCGGATATATTCAAGTATTTCAGGCAACAAGTTTAGTTTAAAACATTTTAAAGCAGGCAAGTGGTAACATAGTGTGACGCTCTTATACAGGCATTTGAGAGCACATATTACATAAGAATTTCTACTTATCCACAAATTAGAGCCACATGTGATTACCACCGCCAGAGCGACACAGACAACAATTAGATAAACACACGTAAAGATACATAGTAACAGGTGCGATGAATTCAGTGTAGTAAGAAGTAGCAACTTTAACAGGATATTGTTAAGAAAAGTAGCATCTAGTATTAACGCATAAATGCTAAAATATTACCATATCCGTATAATTTAAATACAAAGCATCCCTGCACTGGTATAACTAGTGTTAGTTAAGCAGTAAATACCTGTTATTCAAATTTTGTTGTACTTTCTGTTTAAGTGGATAACATGAAAAACTAAATATAATTTCAACTTAAGATTAGACCAGTAAGAGGTACAATTTATTTTGTACCAAGCTATACCCTATTTTATTTTTGACATTGCAGCGGGAGTGACCAAATCTTATTCAACAGGGGTATCTAAGTTGGTTTCATATACACAGAACTTTTGAGCATTATAAAAACGTAGATGTCTCAATGAGAGAGAGATATACACTATGATTAACTCATATGTTTGATCATTTCCCACAAATAGTAACTTTCAGCCAAGCATTATATACTTCACAAGGCATGTTAAGGAGGGACGTTTTTTTATCTAGTGATAGATATTTATATTTATGGTAATATCTATTCGCTATTAAGAGATAAAAGAAATACTTATAATTGATTCATGCCTATGTAAGTTGAGAACCTTCCCTGACTGCACTACCAGAATAACCCAAAGTATAAGGGTAATTTATAACATCCTATAATTATTCTTTTTTAATTATATTTTTGAATATTACTAATTTAATCTGAAAGTGATACAGCACATTGCACAAGTACATGGTATATCACAATATACCATAACCATCTATACATCATATGCGGCATATCACATGACTATCATCCACTACTAGCTATCAAGTGTGAATTAATACAATTAGTTGTCCTATTACATTGTTACCTCTGCATGTGCCTGTTTTCATTCTCTCTGATCAGGCTAATAATACAATAAAATTCATCCCTAGATTTGGGAAGAATAGCCAAATGCTTTCAAATCAGAGTGTTTAAGTATTACAAACCCGGTTATCGGTAGTCTTCGCCTAACTCCGAATACAGTTGATACATTACTGGGTTTTTAATTGTATTGTTGTTTCCATTATTTTAATATATAGTCCAATAAAAGTTAGGTTTTAATTCACCCCACTTATTCGTCATCTTGTAACTTAGTTGACAATTCCACTATTTGGGAATTAGAGTGCTATCCAAGTGTACAATTTTTGGAGATTTTGATCCACTCTTTTCTGTTTTAATTTGAAAATAGTTTAATTAGGACAATTATATGGAATATAGAATTTGAGATACACTTAGAACTGTGTAAGAAATGTACGCATCTTTTTCTGTTGGATATATATGTGCAGGGGCGAAACTACAGGGGGTGCAGAGGTCGCAATTGCGAATAGGCCCCCAAGGGTGGGGGCCCAGCTTAAAAAAAAAATGTTGACCTGCCACTGCCTGCACTGATATCATGTGAGTGTGACATGATGCTTCACTAGTGTCTCTGACTACAGGGGATAGTCTTTCTGTTTTACCCATTGGTGTTTATGTGTGTGTGTGTGTGTGTGTGTGCATGTGTGTATGTATGTGACTGTCTGTGTATTTATACATGTATGTGTGTGTATGTTTGTTGAACCAGCAAATTACAGATGTTGTTACTACAGCATGGGGGGAGGAGGTAAACAGTATCACTATACAGTACCACTATATACAGTACTGAGGCGGGTAGGGTCAGGCCAGCCATCTCACCCGCACATTACAGACTGTGTCACTGACTCACTATATACAGTACTGGTGGGTTAAACAGTGTCACTATATACAGTAATAGAGGGTCAGACCATCTCACAGACTGTGGGCACAGGGTACCTCCTTTTGCAGACATGTAATCTGATTCACATTTTTTTCTGTATTAAATGTTAAGAAAAAAAAGATATGAATCAAATTCACTTTTTTGGGGGGTGGGGGGGGGGGCCTTCTTAGATTCTTGCACCTGGGCCCTGTGGTTTCCAGTTACGCCTCTCTATATGTTGCTAAAAAATAAATAGGTCTTAACATTCTAAAAAGGAAAAAGTGCAGAATTACATTTCTACTGAGATATCATACTGGTTTATATCTTGCATCTATTCCTAGAGCCAGATTACGAGTGGAGTGCAAAAGTTTGCGGTGAGCGTTATGGGGTTCATCGCTGGTGTTTGTGTTCGTCGAGCTTATCGCTGGTATTACCGGTAGAAATTAAATGCAATTGCTAAAGCGCAATTAGGATTTACGCTAGAATAATTACCGTGATTTCAGAGCTCTGGTTAACTGTTTCACTAAACTAAAAATTTGCACAAAACACTTCAAAAATACTTTATAAAGTATAGTTACACTCATAATAAAACTATATAATACAAATTATTAAAAAAAAAATTGCACACAAACATAAGGGCTCAAAAAAAGAAGCAGGCAGAGGGCTTTAACATTGAGATACATACATATAGATGTCTAAAGTTGTATATGTATATAAATATATATATATATATATATATATACATACAGTATATATTACATATTTATAAATATTTATATATTTATAAATATATATATGTACACATATATAGACATATATAGAAGTGCATTGGAGCCCTTTACAGTTAAGTAGATGAAAACATGTAAAGGCATATTTATGCAATATCCATATTTAATAAAGTGTTATACTGTGTATTTACTGTAAATATATTTAATATCCCAATGTTCTGCACATAGCAGAATATGTTCTAAGTATTTATAAACAGATATTCCTATGTATATCTGTATATATGTATACCTATATATAATCATATAGATTTATAGGTATAGATATATATTGTACCAAAAAGACATCAGAAATACTGTATGTAGAACTATATATTTATGAATAAAAAGAACATATTCTTCTATGTGAAGAATATTGGAATGTGAAATATTCATATTGTCATGTTGGGTTAGTGCACTTGAGTATATGCGATCGTGTCTGCGCAAGAGTGGGGTGTTAGCTTTTTTTAAAATTTTTGTTTCTTCATTAACTTCTATGGGGGAATATGTGAACGTGCAGGTGATATTCTAACTTTTCACGAGTGCAAAAAGCTTACTTCTAGCACAGTTAACACTTGAGCAGGAGCATTAATTAGTGCTCTTCTAATCTGGTCCATAGTGTTTATGATACGTCATATAAAGGATCTGCACCACTTGCCAAATATTGCTAATTTACCTTGATGGAAATCTCTCTCAATATTATTTATGTGATTGATATGGGCTGCAGAGTCTTAGGGTCTGATCTGAAGTCAACCCTATCTAACAGCCCTACCATCACACACTTATTGTGTACAATTTTTTGGGGAATTGCCAATCCTAACTTTAAAGTGATTAAAAAATTAAGGAGATACAAAAAATAAACATATGGTGTGTTTTGGCTATGGGTTTGTTAAAATATTCCCGACTCATATAAGGTACAACCACCAAATATGCTTTTACTTTGCTAGCTCAGTATATTATTTCTGCCCTGTTCCATGCTACCCTAGTGATGTATTTAATTTCCAACAAAAATCAGGCTTGTATAGGAGGTATCCTGGGTCATGTTTGTCAACCTCCCTGTATAGTGATGAACTTAACAAATAAATATGAATATAGAATGATTGATGTCCTTTTATGATCAAAACATCACAAGCACAAACCCACCCAGATAATATTTCTCTTGTAAGGTGTATCCAGTCCACGGGTTCATCCATTACTTGTGGGATATTCTCCTTCCCAACAGGAAGTTGCAAGAGGACACCCACAGCAGAGCTGTCTATATAGCTCCTCCCCTAACTGCCACTCCCAGTCATTCTCTTGCAACTCTCGACAAGAAAGGAAGTATCAAGAGATATGTGGTGACTTAGTGTAGTTTTACCTTCAATCAAAAGTTTGTTATTTTTAAACGGTACCGGCGTTGTACTGTTTTACTCTCAGGCAGAAATTAGAAGAAGAATTCTGCCTGGAGGTTTGATGATCTTAGCGGTTTGTAACTAAGGTCCATTGCTGTTCTCACACATAACTGAAGAATATGGGAAAACTTTAGTTGGGGGAACGGTCTGCAGATTACCTGCTTTGAGGTATGTTCAGTATTTTTATTTCTAGAGAGATGAATATGTTCTAGGAAATGCTGACAGAGCCTTGTGTATTTGAGGTAAGCCTGATGCAGTGATTTAACAGCGACTGGGATCATGCTTACAAAACAGGGCAATACTCATGTTAATATTCATATTACTTAGTGACAAAACGTTTACATGATTTCATAAATAGGACGTTTTTTCTCTGAGGGAGATAAGTCTTTATTTGGGGCGTAGTTTCCACATGGCTAGTCAGATACTCCTAGGAGTATTTTCTTAAGGCCCTTCTAACATCCAGTAACATGGTGGGAGGGGCCCATGTTAGCACTCTAACTATGCCGTTTTAATTCAGACTGAGACATCCAGCTTCTCTAGAGGTTTCCTCTGGCATCTGAGGACCATTTCAAAGGGGTTATTTCTGCACAAAATCGTTTTTGAGGGCAGGTAGGAGCCTCAGCAGAGCTGTGGCAAGGTGCTCAATTGACTTTTAACGGTTTTTTTAACGTTTTTCAATCCGGTTTGGGGCCTAAGGGGTTAATCATCCATTTGCAAGTGGGTGCAATGTTGCTTTAGTCCCTTACACACACTGTAAAATTTCAAAGAATTTACTGTATTTTTACACTGTTTTGCAGTTTAAGTGCTAGTTTTTTTTCTTCTAAAGGCACAGTAACGTTTTTGTTTAATTGCTGTTTCACCTTTATTAAAGTGTTTTCCAAGCTTGCTTGTATCATTACTAGTCTGTTAAACATGTCTGACATAGAGGAAACTCCTTGTTCAATATGTTTTGAAGCCATGGTGGAACCCCCTCTTAGAATGTGTACCAAATGTACTGATATTTCTATAAACTATAAAGACCATATTATGGCGCTTAAAGATTTATCTCCAGGGGATTCTCTGACTGAAAAGAGGGAGATTATGCCATCTAGCTCTCCCCATGTTTCAGAACCTATAACTCCCGCTCAAGTGACGCCAAGTACATCTAGCGCGTCTAATTCTTTTACCTTACAGGACATGGCGGCAGTTATGAATGCTACCCTCTCAGAGGTATTCTCCAAACTGCCAGGGCTACAAGTAAAGCGAGACAGCTCTGGGGCTAGAACTAATACAGAGCTTTCTGACGCTTTAATGCCTGTGTCCGATATACCCTCACAATACTCAGAAGCCGAGGCAGGTGAGCTTCTATCTGTGGGTGACATTTCAGACTCAGGGAAGGCGTTACTTCAGTCTGATTCTGAAATGACAGAGTTTAAATTTAAGCTTGAACACCTCTGCTTATTGCTTAGGGAGGTTTTAGCAACTCTGGATGACTGTGACCCCATTGTGGTTCCAGAGAAATTGTGTAAAATGGACAAATACTTTGCAGTGCCTGTTTACACTGATGTTTTTCCAGTCCCTAAGAGGTTTTCGGAAATTATTACTAAGGAATGGGATAGACCAGGTGTGCCGTTCTCTCCCCCTCCTGCTTTCAAAAAGATGTTTCCCATAGATGCCACCATACGGGACTCGTGGCAGACGGTTCCTAAGGTGGAGGGAGCAGTCTCTACCCTAGCTAAGCGTACAACTATCCCCATCGAGGACAGTTGTGCTTTCCTAGATCCTATGGATAAAAAATTGGAGGGTCTCCTTAAGAAAAATTTTATACATCAAGGTTTTATTCCCCAGCCTCTTGCATGCATTGCCCCAGTTTCTGCTGCAACGGCTTTTTGGTTTGAGTCTCTTGAGGAGGCTCTACAGGTAGAGACCCCGCTAGACGATATTCTAGACAGGATTAAAGCACTTAAGTTAGCTAACTCCTTTATTTCTGACGCCATTTTTCATTTAGCCAAGCTAACGGCTAAGAATTCAGGTTTTGCCATTTTGGCGCATAGGGCGCTATGGCTTAAGTCCTGGTCATCAGACGTTACTTCAAAGTCTAAGCTTCTTAACATCCCCTTCAAGGGACAGACCCTATTCGGGCCTGGTCTGAAGGAGATCATTTCTGATATTACTGGAGGAAAAGGTCACGCCCTTCCTCAGGATAGGTCCAATAAGTTAAGGACCAAACAGAATAATTTCCGTTCCTTTCAAAACTTCAAGAGTGGCGCAGCTTCTGTTTCCTCTAATGCAAAACAAGAGGGAAATTTCGCCCAGTCCAAACCACTCTGGTGACCTAACCAGGCTTGGAACAAGGGGAAGCAGGCCAAGAAACCTGCGGCTGCCTCTAAGACAGCATGAAAGAGTAGCCCCGGATCCGGGACCGGATCTAGTAGGGGGCATACTTTCTCTCTTCGCCCAGGCTTGGGCAAGAGACGTCCAGGATCCCTGGGCATTAGAATTGTTTCCCAGGGATATCTTCTGGACTTCAAAGCTTCATCTCCAAAGGAAAGATTTCATCTCTCACAATTATCTGTAAACCAGATAAAGAGAGAGGCATTCTTACGTTGTGTTCAAGACCTACTGGTTATGGGAGTGATCCACCCAGTTCCAAGGGAGGAACAGGGGCAGGGCTTCTATTCAAATCTGTTTATAGTTCCCAAAAAAGAGGGAACTTTCAGACCAATCTTGGATCTCAAGATCGTAAACAAATTTCTCAGGGTCCCATCCTTCAGGATGGAGACTATCCGAACCATCCTCCCTATGATCCAGGAGGGTCAATATATGACTACCGTGGACGTAAATAATGCTTATCTCCACATTCCGATCCACAGAGATCATCATCAGTTCCTCGGGTTCGCCTTCTTAGACAGGCATTACCAGTTTGTGGCTCTTCCCTTCGGGTTAGCCACAGCACCAAGAATCTTTACGAAGGTTCTAGGGTCCCTACTGGCGGTTCTAAGGCCACGGGGCATAGCAGTGGCTCCTTACCTAGATGAGATTCTGATACAGGCGTCGACTTTTCAAATCGCCAAGTCCCATATGGATATTGTTCTGGCCTTTCTGAGGTCTCATGGGTGGAAGGTGAACGAAGAAAAGAGTTTTCTCTCCCCTCTCACAAGGGTTTCCTTCCTAGGAACACTGATAGATTCAGTAGAAATGAATTTTTTTCTGACAGAGGTCAGGTTATCAAAGCTTCTAACTTCCTGCCGTGCTCTTCATTCCACTTCTCGGCCATCAGTGGCTCAGTGTATGGAAGTAATCGGCCTAATGGTAGCAGCAATTGACATAGTTCCGTTTGCCCGCCTACATCTCAGACCACTGCAACTTTGCATGCTCAATCAGTGGAATGGGGATTACACAGATTTGTCCCCTCTGCTAAATCTGGATCAAGAGACCAGGGATTCTCTTCTCTGGTGGTTATCTCGGGTCCATCTGTCCAGGGGAATGAGTTTCCACAGACCAGAGTGGACTATAGTGATGACAGATGCCAGCCTTCTGGGCTGGGGCGCGGTCTAGAACTCCCTGAAGACTCAGGGTTCGTGGACTCAGGAGGAAGCCCTCCTTCCGATAAACATTCTGGAACTGAGAGCGATATTCAATGCTCTTCAGGCTTGGCCTCAACTAGCTGCAGTCAGGTTCATCAATTTTCAGTCGGACAATATCACCTCTGTAGCCTATATCAACCATCAGGGGGGAACAAGAAGCCCCCTGGCAATGTTGGAGGTTTCAAAGATAATTCTATGGGCAGAGGTTCACTCTTGCCATCTCTCAGCTATCCATATCCCAGAAATAGAGAACTGGGAGGCGGATTTTCTAAGTCGGCAGACTTTTCGTCCGGGGGAGTGGGAGCTCCATCCGGAGGTATTTGCCCAGCTGATTCAACTATGGGGCAAACCAGAACTGGATCTGATGGCGTCTCGTCAGAACGCCAAGCTTCCTTGTTATGGGTCCAGGTCAAGGGGTCCCCAGGCAGCGCTGATAGATGCTCTAGCAGTGCCCTGGTCCTTCAGCCTGGCTTATGTGTTCCCACCATTTCATCTCCTCCCTCGTCTAATTGCCAAGATCAAGCAGGAGAGAGCTTTGGTGATTTTAATAGCACCTGCATGGCCACGCAGGACTTGGTATGCAGATCTGGTGGACATGTCATCCCTTCCACCATGACTCTGCCGCTGAGGCAGGACCTTCTACTCCAAGGTCCTTTCAAACATCCAAATCTAATTTCTCTGTGACTGACTGCTTGGAGATTGAACGCTTGATTTTATCAAAACATGGTTTCTCCGAGTTTGGTCATTGATACCTTAATTCAGGCTCAAAAGCCTGTCACCAGGAAAATCTATCATAAGATATGGTGTAAATATATTCATTGGTGTGAATCCAAGGGTTACTCATGGAGTCAAGTCAAGATTCCTAGGATATTATCCTTTCTCCAAGAAGGATTGGAGAAGGGATTGTCAGCTAGTTCCTTAAAGGGACAGATTTCTGCTCTGTCTATTCTTCTGCACAAGCGTCTGGCAGATGTTCCAGACGTTCAGGCGTTTTGTCAGGCTTTAGTTAGAATCAAGCCTGTGTTTAAACTTGTTGCTCCGCCATGGAGTTTAAATTTAGTTCTTAAAGTTATTCAAGGGGTTCCGTTTGAACCTCTGCATTCCATAGATATCAAGCTTTTATCTTGGAAAGTTCTGTTTTTGGTAGCTATCTCTTCGGCTCGAAGAGTTTCAGAGTTATCTGCTTTACAGTGTGATTCCCCTTATCTGATCTTCCATGCAGATAAGGTAGTTTTGCGTACCAAACCTTGGTTTCTTCCTAAGGTGGTATCTAATAAGAATATCTATCAGGAGATTGTTGTTCCGTCACTGTGTCCTAATCCTTCTTCAAAGAAGGAACGTCTATTACACAATCTTGACGTGGTTCGTGCTTTAAAGTTTTATTTACAAGCTACTAAGGATTTTCGTCAAACATCTGCATTGTTTGTTGTCTACTCTGGACAGAGGAGAGGCCAAAAGGCTTCGGCATCTTCTCTTTCTTTTTGGCTGAGAAGCATAATCCGTTTAGCTTATGAGACTGCTGGCCAGCAGCCTCCTCACAGAATTACAGCTCATTCCACTAGAGTGGTAGCTTCCACATGGGCTTTTAAACATGAGGCCTCTGTTGAACAGATTTGTAAGGCGGCAACTTGGTCTTCGCTTCATACTTTTTCTAAATTCTACAAATTTGATACTTTTGCTTCCTCTGAGGCTATTTTTGGGAGAAAGGTCTTGCAGGCAGTGGTGCCTTCCGTTTAAGTTCCTGCCTTGTCCCTCCCTTCATCCGTGTCCTAAAGCTTTGGTATTGGTATCCCACAAGTAATGGATGAACCCGTGGACTGGATACACCTTACAAGAGAAAACAAAATTTATGCTTACCTGATAAATTTCTTTCTCTTGTGGTGTATCCAGCCCACGGCCCACCCTGTCACTTTAAGGCAGGTGTTTTTTATTTTTAAACTACAGTCACCACTGCACCCTATAGTTTCTCCTTTTTCTTGCTTGTCTTCGGTCGAATGACTGGGAGTGGCAGTTAGGGGAGGAGCTATATAGACAGCTCTGCTGTGGGTGTCCTCTTGCAACTTCCTGTTGGGAAGGAGAATATCCCACAAGTAATGGATGAACCCGTGGACTGGATACACCACAAGAGAAAGAAATTTATCAGGTAAGCATAAATTTTGTTTTTGTGAATCATCCAAAAAAGGAACAGAGAGTGAAATCTTATTGTGGTATTGTTATTGTGTAAAAGTATTCAGGTTACGCCTATAAGGTGTTTTCAATAATATATTTTGTTTTAGAATAGAATAGAGAAGGTAAGGTAATCACAAGGTACTAACTATCGGCTAGATTACGAGTTGTGTTGTAGGGTAAAAAAGCAGCGTTAAGAGGTCCTAACGCTGCTTTTTTCCGCCGCTGGTATTACAAGTCTTGAAGGTTTAGGGTCACCACACACTTCTTTGGCCTTACTGCAAAACGACTTACGTAAACTTTGTAAAGTCTTTTTTCTTTGGGACTTCCATAGCGCTGATATTACGAGTCTGTCCTGGGAGGCCAAAAAGTGAGCGGTACACCCTACCCTGTCAAGAGTCCTAACGCATTTAAAAGTCAGTAGTTAAGAGTTTTATGGTACAACGCCGTAGCATAAAACTCATAACTAAAGTGCTAAAAAGTACACTAACACCCATAAACTACCTATTAACACCTAAACCGAGGCCCCTAATCTGTCGCTCCGGACACCGCTGCCACCTACATTATATGTATTAACCCCTAATCTGCTGCCCCCAACATTGCCGACACCTACATTATATTTATTAACCCCTAATCTGCCGCCCCCAACGTCGCCGACACTATAATAAACATATTAACCCCTAAACCGCCGCACTCCCGCCTCGCAAACATTAGTTAAATAGTATTAAACCCTAATCTGCCGTCCCTAACATCGCCGCCACCTACCTACATTTATTAACCCCTAATCTGCCGTCCCCAACGTCGCCGCCACTATATTAAAGTTATTAACCCCTAAACCTAAGTCTAACCCTAAACCTAACACCCCCTAACTTAAATATAATTTAAATAAATCTAAATAAATATTCCTATCAATAACTAAATAATTCCTATTTAAAACTAAATACTTACCTGTAAAATAAACCCTAACATAGCTACAATATAACTAATAGTTACATTGTAGCTAGCTTAGGATTTATTTTTATTTTACAGGCAAGTTTGTATTTATTTTAACTAGGTAGAATAGTTATTAAATAGTTATTAACTATTTAATAACTACCTAGCTAAAATAAATACAAATTTACCTGTAAAATAAAACCTAACCTAAGTTACACTAACACCTAACACTACACTATAATTAAATAAATTAACTAAATTAAATACAATTACCTAAATTAAATTAGCTAAAGTACAAAAAACCCCACTAAATTACAGAAAATAATAAACAAATTACAGAAATTTAAACTAATTACACCTAATCTAATAGCCCTATTAAAATAAAAAAGCCCCCCCCCAAAATAAAAAAAACCTAGCCTAAACTAAACTACCAAAAGCCCTTAAAAGGGCCTTTTGCGGGGCATTGCCCCAAAATAATCAGCTCTTTTACCTGTAAAAAAAATACAAACAACCCCCCCCCAACAGTAAAACCCACCACCCACACAACAAACCCCCCAAATAAAATACTAGCAAAAAAAAACTAAGCTCCCCATTGCCCTGAAAAGGGCATTTGGATGGGCATTGCCCTTAAAAGGGCAGTTAGCTCTTTTGCCGCCCAAACCCTAATTTAAAAAATAAAACCCACCCAATACACCCTTAAAAAAACCTAACACTAACCCACTGAAGATCGACTTACCGGGAGACGTCTTCATCCAAGTAGGGCGAAGTGGTCCTCCAGACGGGCAGAAGTCTTCATCCAAGCCGGGCGAAGTGGTTCTCCAGATGGGCAGAAGTCTTCATCCAAGCCGGGCAGAAGTGGTCCTCCAGATGGGCAGAGGTCTTCATCCAGACGGCATCTTCTATCTTCATCCTTCCGGCGCAGAGCGGGTCCATCTTCAAGACATCCGACGCGGAGCATCCTCTTCATCCAACGACTAAAACAAAATTAAGGTACCTTTAAGTAACGTCATCCAAGATGGCATTACTTAGATTCTGATTGGCTGATAGAATTCTATCAGCCAATCGGAATTAAGGTAGAAAAAAAGTTCAATTCTATTGGCTGATCCCATCAACCAATAGGATTGAGCTTGCATTCTATTGGCTGTTCCAATCAGCCAATAGAATGCAAGCTCAATCCTATTGGTGTCCCTCGAATCCAAGATGGCGCCCATCGAATTTCGATTGGCTGATAGGATTCTATCAGCCAATCGGAATTAAGGTAGGAAAAATCCGATTGGCTGATGCTATCAGCCATCCAATCGGATTGAAGATTGGATCAGCCAATAGAATGTGAGGTCAATTCTATTGGCTGATCCAATCAGCCAATCGGATTGAACTTCAATCCGATTGGCTGATTAAATCAACCAATCAGATTTTTCCTACCCTTTCCTACCTTCTTCATTAGGACTTCGATGCGTCGGCTGGATAGAAGATGGCTCCGCTCCGGAAGGATGAAGATAGAAGATGCCGCCTGGATGAAGCCTTCTGCTGTCTGGAGGACCTCTTCTGCCCCGATCGAATGAAGACTTCTGCCGTTCTGGAGGTCCACTTGTGCCCAGCTGGGTGAAGATGGCTCAAGGTAGGGTGATCTTCAGGGGGTTAGTGTTAGGTTTTTTTAAGGGGGGATTGGGTGGGTTTTAGAGTAGGGGTATGTGGGTGGTGGGTTGTAATGTTGGGGGGGTATTGTATTTTTTTTTACAGGTAAAAGAGCTGATTACTTTGGGGCAATGCCCCACAAAAGGCCCTTTTAAGGGCTGTTTGTAATTTAGTATAGGGTAGGGGATTTTATTATTTTGGGGGGCTTTTTTATTTTATTAGGGGGATTAGATTAGGTGTAATTAATTTAAAATTCTTGTAATTCATTTTTATTTTCTGTAATTTAGTGGGGGTTTTTCGTAATTTAGTTTATTTCATTTAATTGTAATTAGTTTAATTTAATTTTGTTTATTTATTTATAGAGTAGTGTTAGGTGTAATTGTAACTTAGGTTAGGATTTATTTTGCAGGTAATTTTGTACTTATTTTAGCTAGGTAGTTATTAAATAGTTAATAACTATTTAATAACTATTTTACCTAGTTAAAATAAATACAAAGTTGCCTGTAAAATAAATATAAATCCTAAGCTAGCTACAATGTAACTATTAGTTATATTGTAGCTATCTAATGGTTTATTTTATAGGTAAGTATTTAGTTTTAAATACGAATAATTTATTTAATTGTAGTTATTTTATTTAGATGTATTTAAATTATATTTAAATTAGGGGGTGTTAGGGTTAGGGTTAGACTTAGGTTTAGGAGTTAATAACTTTATTATAGTTCCGGCAACGTTGGCTGCGGAAGATTAGGAGTTAATTAATTTAATATAGTTGCGGCGACGTTGGGGGGGCAGATTAGGGGTTAATAAATATAATGTAGGGTTCGGCGATGTTAGGGGCAGCATATTAAGGGTTCATTAGTATAATGTAAGTGGCGGCGGAGCGGCAGATTAGAAGTTAATAATTATAATGTAGGTGTCGGCGATAGCGGGGGCAGATTAGGGGTTAATAAGTGTAAGATTAGGGGTGTTTAGACTCGGGTTCATGTTAGGGTGTTAGGTGCAGACATAAAATTAATTTCCCCATAGGAAACAATGGGGATGCGTTAGGAGCTGAACGCTGCTTTTTTGCAGGTGTTAGATTTTTTTCCACCTAGCTCAGCCCCATTGTTTTCTATGGGGAAATCGTGCACGAGTTTGTTTAGCCAGCTTACCGCTGACTTAAGCAACGCTGGTATTAGGTGAGATGTGGAGCTAAATTTTGCTCAACGCTCACTTTTCTGAGGCTAACGCCAGCTTGAAGAAAACTCGTAATACCAGCGTTGGCTTAAGGGAGTGGTAAGAAAAAAAGGCTTGTTAGCACTGCACAGCCTTACCAACAAAACTCGTGATCTAGCCGTATGGGTTTATTTTACAGGTAAGTATTTAGTTTTAAATAGGAATTATTTAGTTAATGATAGGAATATTTATTTAGATTTATTTAAATTATATTTAAATTAGGAGGTGTTAGGTTTAGGGTTAGACTTAGGTTTAGGGGTTAATAACTTTAATATAGTGGCGGCGACGCTGGGGCGGCAGATTAGGGGTTAATAAGTGTAGGTAGGAGGCGGCGACATTGGGGGCGGCAGATTATAGGTTAATAAATATAATGTAGGTGTCGGGATGTTGGGGTCAGCAGATTAGGGGTTCATACGTATAATGTAGGTGGCGGCGGTGTCCAGAGCGGCAGATTAGGGGTTAATAATATAATGCAGGTGTCGGCGATGTTGGGCGGCAGATTAGGGGTTAATAAGTGTAAGATTAGGGGTGTTTAGACTCGGGGTTCATGTTAGGGTGTTAGGAGTAGACATAACTTTTATTTCCCCATAGGAATCAATGGGGCTGCGTTAGGGAGCTTTACGCTGTTTTTTGCAGGTGTTAGACTTTTTGTCAGCCGACTCTCCCCGTTGATTCCTATGTGGAAATCGTGCACGAGCACGTATAACCAGCTCACCTCTGACTTAAGCAGCGCTGGTATTGGAGTGCGGTAATGAGCAAAATTTTGCTCTACGCTCACTTCTTGCCTTTTATCGACGGGTTTGTAAAAACTCGTAATACCAGCGCTGTAGGTAAGTGAGTGGTGAGTGAAAACTGCTTGTTAGCACCACACAGCCTCTAACGCAAAACTCGTAATCTAGGTGTATGCGTCCTATCTTTTCAATGGGCTGCGAAAAACCTTATTCTGCACTCGTATAACAAGTTGCTGGATAATATGCGCGCACTGGCACTATCAAGAAAATCTCCAGACTGGTTAAACAATTGTGCTTCTATTTTTTCAATAGGTTTCATCTGCATATGATCAAGAATCATTACTAAGGTGCTCACATAGGTCTACCATACTAGAAAAAAAAAATCTCAGCCAGATGAGCAACTTGGCCTATCAGGCCGTTCTTGCCTTGTTGATCACCATTCTGTAGCACTGCTCTTTTGAATGACTAATTGGCTTTGCTATTTGGCTATGCAAATATGGATCCCAAGCTTACTTGTTCACTTGCTCGTGGACAACTCTGTCTCAGCATAATCATACTTGTCAGCCGTCTTGCCCACACATGCAGGGTGTGTGCACTCACTGATGCTGAGGTTTATGACATCTAGAGCATCTATACCCAGTACATTATGAATTTATACCATGTCATATAGGATGACTCAAGGCACCTTCACTGTCGTAATCGGGAATTTTATCAATGCCATCAACAAGTGAAATCCTGTTATATGATCTCAAGTGGGACTAATAGAATATAGGGGACATACCTAGCATGTGGGGGACAATACACTGCCTCCATATTGCTCTGTGGCTACTGTGGAACCAGCAAATGGCATCAGCCAACACTTTCATTCTATCAATGTCCACTTTGTGTGCAATGGCAACATGCACATTATGAACTTGTTTGCAAAGTATTCTGGATCCACTCACCACTACCATATCCTCAGGCACTTGTCTGTGTGGTCACATTTGGAGGACATAAAGTGGCATCACGGATGGATCAGAGTTCAGTACGAATGCACAGCATGCATACATACATTTACAATGGACAATACAGGATTGGAGGTCCCTTTTAAATGCACTCAGATATATGTTTGTACTAAATATGTGCCAACCAAAGTTTATTTTGATCTTTGAAATGTCTCTAATGTTCTCTACATAAATAAGTACACTGCCTTTTGGAAGCCATAAAGTGGCATCACGGATGGATCAGAGTTCACTATGAATGCTCAGCACACATACATATATTTACAATGGACAGTATAGGATTGGAGGTCCCTTTTAAATGCACTCAGATATATGTGTGTACTAAATATGTGCCAACCAAGGTTTATTTTGATCTTTGAAATGTCTCTAATGCTCTCTACATCAATAAGCACACTGCCATGCAATGTTCCTTGCCCTGTCCTGCAGCAGCAGAGCCGTGCAGGCATTCTGTAGGCCCTGCACACTGACAAAAGAAGTCTGCTCATGACACGGCAAGAGAGGTATTTCAACACTCTGCATTCCAAAAGTGCACCCAATCACTGACAGCACAGGGAAACTCCAAACACTGACATTGGCAAACCTGGGGAACCAAAGACCTTCAGAGGGTAAGCATACTCTATTTATGTGTTTCACATGCAGAGACCATGTATCCTGCTCTTGTTTTTATACATTTGGATGTTGCTGTATATTTCAATAAATTTCCTTTTTTCTTATCCGAGCCTGTTTTGTCTGAACTTTTCTATGTTAGTGTGTTAGTGACATGACAGAGGCAGACATTTGGATAGAGGAATTCAGCGCAGGATTTTAGGGACTTGGTGCTTTGTATTGGAAGATTTAGTCATACATTAGTTTTTACATGTACATGTCTTACTTTTAAATTAAGGTAAGCCTTTAGTGGAAATATAATCACTGACATAATCTGCAATGGATCATATTACTGAATGAGACATATCAAGCAGATGTGAATACATTTTAGAAAACATCTTTTGGAACAACTTAAAGGTATATGTTCTTTGTAACCTTAGCATAATGATATAATGTAAATGTAGCCTTGCACAACCCAGTGACTCATATATACAGCTAAGACAAAACACAAATGACATGACTCTGTAAATATAAAATGTGGTGCATGACATAGTTCCCCCCCCACACACACACACAGAATCAACCAAATGAATAAAGAAGTCACTCCAAAGAAAGCATAATTATTTTTTTTTACTAAAGTGCTTGAAGTATGACAAAAAAAAAGTATAATGCATAGATGTTTTGCCAATTAATGACTTGCATTTATAAATACGTTAGGGTACTTTTCCATTAATGGAGCACCACTCTGGTGTTCTATTATTGCCAAAGTACAGTAGAAGCTGAAATTCCCCCATCTCCATTCTCTTTGTTGCCTCCTTCTGGGGGATTCAAGGGGGGCGAAGTTTCACTTGGGGTGGATGCCGGAGGATCGCCGGTGCGCTGCACCAATCCTTTGGAATCCATCCCAAGTGAAACTCATGAATTGGTGTTCCCCTTAACATTGCAAATAATTAATTAAACATCAAGTTAACTGAGAAATCTGGCATTTCTGGCACAAATAAGTCCTGAAAAATACTGCCATAATCCAGAGTGTCTGAAACACAAGTTAAACATTTTTTGTAGCCAAACGATTTGTAAATAATTTGACAATGGACACTTAAAAAAAATGTTCTTACCTGTTGAACGCTCATCTTCACAGTGTAAATTTTTTTCAATATCTGCAGTATGGGAAGGGGACACAGAACCCACATGAAAGGGATGTGATGAACAAATATTAATCTGTTGGCAATGTCGACAAATGTTTCCAATTATATTCTTAGATTTTAGTTTTTTAAATGTACCTAATTGTTTATTCTTCCTTAAAACCTTTCTTTTGATGTCAGAAATTATTTTCTGACATTGTGGAACAGATTTCTCATTTTGCACAGTCAAGTTGACAATATCTGCAATGTCACTCCACATGACATCCCTTTCATGCGGGTTCTTCTCCGTCCTCCGTGATCTAAGCTGTCTAAACTGTTGCTGAACCCTGCCTGTGATATACTCTGTCTTTGTCTGTGCCAATTATTCCTCTGCTGGATCTGGACTTTCTAAACTGTTGCTTAACCCTGCCTGTAATATAATCTGCCTTGCCTGTGTCCACCTATACCTCTGCTGCATTGGACAGTCTTCTGTCAGCATCCTCTACTGGCACTCAGCACCTGGGTCTTAGGCTTACTCCTTTGCTGGCAGTATTTTCTACTCAGGACCTCCTACCTGATGTTGAATAATGGCCCGGAAAATAGCGGAGGAAATCCAGAATTATGTTACTGCTTGACACACATCAGGTGAGCCAATGACAACAGGCAAAGACTAAATCTGAGGCAATAGTGAACAATGTGATTTCATATTTCATTCAGTAAGATCTGAAGGAAAGCCTTGATAAATGTGACTTTGTAGGCATGAGTACAGATGCCAGTAACCACAAATATCACAAAATATTTTTAGTAATTGTTCAATATTTTGACAAAGAAGAAGTTATTCAGTCAAAACTGTTAGAACTGGATGACTGTAAAAATAAAAATTCTGACAACGTTTCTGAATATATTTATACTGTTCTTCAACAGAAAAAAAATGATGGGAAAATTAGTTCATTTGAAGGGGACAAATACCAATTTTGGTAAATTAGCAAGAAAAGGCAAAAACAACACTTTTAGGAAATGTAAGTTTAAAATGGAAAGATCAATTGTAGGGGTTGGGTGTCTTGTTCATATTTTGCATAACTCTAAGCAAGCTGGTGCAGCCTTTAAAGGGCCACTAAACCCAAAATCTTTCTTTCATGATTCAGAAAGAGAATACAAATTTAAACAACATTACAATTTACTTCTATTATTTATTTTGCTTCATTTTTTAGATATCCTTAGTTGAAGAAAAAGCAATGCACATGGGTGAGCCAATCACGCAAGGCTTCTATGTGCAGCAACCAATCAGCAGCTACTGAGCATATCTAGATATGCTTTTCAGCAAAGAATATCAAGAGAATAAAGCAAATGAAATAATAGAAGTAAATTAGAAAGATGTTTAAAATTGCATTCTCTTTCTAAATCATGAAAGAAAAAATGTGGGTTTCATGTCCCTTTGAGTTAATGTTCCAACTATTATAGTAAAAGTTTATCATTATTTTTCCATATATACTGTTCTTCATCTTGCATTACTCATAGAATATTGTGAGTTTGTGAATTTAACATATCAAGATTTGAAAGGTTCCTACCGATGTTTAATCCTCTGGAATCCTACTTCCTGTCTAGATAAATGTCCAGTTTTCCTGCAATCTTTCTTCTCTAATGAGCTTGGGGAGGCCCATTTCTGGTTCCTTAGGGCACAAATGAGTCTGTTTCAAAATACTATACTCATAATTGAGATGAAAGAAATTTTAGCAAATTAAGAAGGTTTTATCAGATGCAATAGGCACTTTGAGAGAGAGGCGGAGTTTGTTAGCATCAAGGTAAAGAATTTATTACCGATAATAATAATAATAATAATAATAATATTAGTAGATCTACCTAAAGCACAATTTGTAAATTTTCCAGAAGAATGCATGTCACTTTTTTTAAACCACTATACTATAACTTGACAAAATGGAGTGAGTCTCTCTCTCTGAAATGAAACATTTTGATTGGGTACTTCTGCAGAAGTCAGTTGCATGGAATGAAGTTTAATCTACTATTAACTGGCTGAAGGAAAATATAAAATGCAAAGTAAATGAGAGTAATTTGCTTGATCAGGTGGTTAAATTAAAGTCTTATTTAAGTGAGAATGAAACTTAACTATTGTGCTGGCACATAAAAAGTTGGCAGCCTTCTTTAAAAACTGTTTCAAAAGAACAATATTCCGATCTTCTAAATATAGGAAGTTTTATTTTTCTCTTCCAGGGCATAATTCCAATATATATTTTTGTGTTAATGAATGTACAGTGGACTGATCAAAGAAACAGATTCATTCTGGCGTCCATTAGGGCAGTCATTGATATTCAATACAATGCAGGACATGTATGGAACCTAATATCTAGTGGGGGGGGGGGGGGGAAGCAAACTACCTTGATAATGTGCAGGCATCAAAAAATACAGTTGGTATAAGAAACCTTCAAATGTTTACATTTTTTCAGTTCAATGTTATTTTACAGTTAACTAAGTCTATAGAATGTTAATTCTTTCTTATCAGTCCACTATGCCTTTATGTTTGGGAAAGGCAGATTATAATTTTACTAGAATGGTGCTATAATATGGTGGTATAATATACGTTAAAACTAAATTAGTGCCTTTGTTCATTTGAATGCTTAGTATTATGCTTGTTCATTTGTTTCGGTATGAATATGAATTTGTACTGAAAACACGAATATTTGTTTAGTTTCATGAATGGAATATTAAACTAAATTGAAAGAAAATGAAGAAATGCTGACAAAATCTGTTATTAGTTTTCTTAAAATTACCTCTAGCATGCTGGAGAGCCGCCCTATTCTTAGAATAGGTTCTTAGGCCACACAGCTGATCCCAGGGCCTGTGTTATAAGAGAAGGTCCTTTAGCGCAGGCCCTGGGATCCGCTGCCACAGCCTTTTATTTATAAGAAGAAGGGTTGGGATTAGCATGGCTCTCCAGCGTGCTATAGGTAAGTATAATGCTACAGGTGGACATTTTTTAATCTGTAGCAAAAGGATCATTTACTTTCGTTTAACGAAAATGAATGTAAATGATCCATTAATATTCACTATTTGCCACTTTGTTTACAACTAAACGAATACCGAATAGTGCAGTAGAAGAATATTCGAGGAAACTAATTTCCTGAATATTCATCCTGGGAGGGGGCTAGAAATAATCAATATCAAGACCGTGCTAACTTACGCATATATTACAAGTTGAAAGTAAATGGTGCGCTTAACGGATTAGTGCAACTGAAGACCTAGGGGCCGATTTATCACGGCCCGAATGCGCCCCAATGTAACTGTTTCTGGTGCTCCTTAACTTGTCCGCCAGCTCTGAGATGGTGGACAGCAATTGACACCCCCTGCTAGCGGCCAATTGGCTGCAAATCTGCAGGGGGTGGCATTGTACAAGCAGTTCACCAGAACTGCTTGTGCAAGAAGAAAACACCCCCCCCCACACACACACAATGTCCGAGGTAGAGCTGATGAGGGTCTTCCTACATGAAATGCAGGACTCCTGGAGGGCACAAGAGGCACACACACAGTTTATGACAAACGCAGTGAACACCCTGATAGAAGGATGAAAAAATATGTTAAATGATTTAAATATTCCAGGTCCTCCGGGAGGTGGCAAGCAGACCATTTTCAGAAATAGGAAGACACAAGAGCCTGTCCCATAAGCTCCTGTTCCATCAGCTCCTGTGTCTCCTCCATCATCTCCTCCTGCTCATTCATCACCTGCTCTGCCTCGTCAATCCCCAATCACTCACAGTACTCCTCTTCCCCCTCTTCCCCAACCATCTTCAAGTAGGACACATCTGAGGAGGACTTTGACCACTCCAGAGCCTCCCTGTCCTGGGAAGAAGGGAAGGAGGAAGAAGTAATTTTGTTAGTATATTTTTGATTTTAATTTAAAGTTAATGTGTAAAGGATGATTATGTAATGATGTTGTCTTCTTACACTTGTGGAGCACACTCTGTATTCAATAGGCTTCTATGGGACCGGGTCCATGGAGGCAGATTGTTTGCAGAGTGTGTTTTACAAGTGTAATGAGACAACATCATCACATGCTGTCCCTGTTGATTAGATTGATTTGGTTTTGTGATGTGATGTCCAAACATTTTCTCCTAATACAAGCCAACAACCATTACAATTATACATGATGGCATATCACTGTGTTGATGCAAACAACATAGCTTAAACAAGAAAATATGCTAACATATACTAATCCTTATGGCTTATTGGTATATCTACATGTGCTTGTTAAATAAAGCAAATATATATATTTTTTTAAAAGCCTGTATGCCATATTTCTTTCGATGTGTTGACAACATTAAATACGTAAAATAAAGTGTATTTTTGAAAAGCTAGCTTAAAGTGTTTTACTTATTTTGGAAATGTATTTCATTTAAAGGTGCATGAAAGCCAAAAATTCTCTTTCATGATTTTGACAGAGCATTACATGTTAAACAACTTTCAAATTCACTTATATTATTTAATCTGCATCATTATCTTGTTATCCTTTGCTGAAAGGTTTATCTAGGAAAGCTCAGGAGCAGCAAAGAACCTAGCTTCTATCTGCTGATTGGTGGCTGCATATATATACCGATTGTCATTGGCTCACCCATGTGTTCAGTTAGAAACCAGTAGTGTATTGATGCTCCTTCAACAAATTATACCAAGAGAATGAAGCAAATTTGATTATAGAAGTAAATTGGAAAGTTGTTTAAAATCTTATGTTCTACATAACAAATGAAAGATAAATTTAGGGTTTCAATGCCCTTTAAGAGTTACATTTGAATTTCATGCTCACAGTGCTATATAATTTAGATAACAACAATGTTGAATCGATACTTGACACAATATTTAACATTTAACTAAAGAATAAATATTAGGACATAACATCTCTAAAAGTATACATGAGTTATTATATGTTAAACAATAAAAATATCCATTATATATCATATGATATAGGTTAATGCATATTGAAAAATTACTTCAAATACAGATGTGCATTGCGCATGTTTAGGAAATATTACAATGTATACATTTAAACACAACACATAAATTATTTGTTAATGTGAAAATATTGTTGACAAACATATTAAACAAGATGGAGTATATTAATCGCAGAACATTCATGGATTATCACTTGCCTCAAAATATATTCGGGATCAACAACACATTGACTTCATTAGTTTCTTCCACGAGACAGCCATCAATCTTTTATCATCTATGTTTCAACAATGTAAAAGATTTACACAATCTATAAACTCAGAAAATCATGTTTTTAAACTTGTGTTCTCATTCACCAACATAGCGCATCCAATATCGCGGAACAACGTGATCCAATCAAATTACGGAATTTACACCTTTGCATGTGACGTCTTACGCAACATGGCACATCCAATATCATGGAACAACGTGATCCAATCAAATAAAGGAATTTACACCTTTGCATGTGATGTCTTACGCAACATGGCACATCCAATTTCACAGAACAACATGATCTAATCAAATTATGGAATTTACACCTTTGCATGTGACGTCTTACGCAACATGGCGCATCCAATATCGCAGAACAATGTGATCCAATCAAATTATGGAATTTACACCTTTGCATGTCAATAACAATTGTATTTCAATTTCAAAAACTAGCATGTGCTATATTGGTAAATAACAAGTGTGTTTGTTCTATGTAATGCACATTTACACATAATGTAATGCTAGATTACATAATAATGTGAAAACATGATAAGTGAAATGCAATCCATTGTTGTTAATAAATATATATTTCATTAGAATAGTAAGATTAGGAAATATTCAGGAAGCATCAAGGTTTAGGATACAAATAATGCTACTATATACATCACAAAAATGTGTATTGTTTATACATTATGTTACCTATAGCAATATATTGTTTGATAATTAAATATAATAAAACATCATAGAAAGATATTATTCATCGAAAATATGTGTGAATTACACACAGTGATTTTGTATGTTCTACTACTAAAACAAAATTTATGCTTACCTGATAAATTTATTTCTTTCCGGATATGGAGCGTCCACGACATCATTCCAATTACTAGTGGGAATATCACTCCTGGGCATCGGGAGGAGGCAAAGAGCACCACAGCAAAGCTGTTAAGTGTCACTCCCCTACCCATAATCCCCAGTAATTTGACCGAAGGGAAATAGAAAAAGGAATAACACAAAGGTGTAGAGGTGCCTGAGGTTTAGTCAAAAAATAACTGTCTAAAATAAGGGTAGGGTCGTGGACGCTCCATATCCGGAAAAAAAGAAATTTATCAGGTAAGCATACATTTTGTTTTCTTTCCTAAGATATGGAAAGTCCACAACATCATTCCAATTACTAATGGGAACCAATACACAAGCTAGAGGACACAGAATGAAAGGGAGGGAGAACAAGTCAGGTAGAGCTAAACAGAAGGCACCACCGCTTGAAGAACCCTTCTCCCAAAAGAGGCATCAGCAGAGGCAAAAGTATCAAATTTGTAGAAGTTGGAAAAAGTATGCAGAGATGACCATGTTGCCGCCTTGCAAATCTGTGGCACAGAAGCCTAATTTTTGAAAGCCCAAGAAGAGGAGACAGCCCTAGTTGAATAAGCTGTATTTTTCTCCAGAGGCTGTTGTCCAGCAGTTTCATAAGCAAAACAAATCATACTTCTCAACCAGAGGAAAAGGGAAGTAGAAGTGGCCTTCTGACCTTTATGCTTTCCTGAGAAACAAACAAAGAGGGCAGAAGACTGGCAAAAAACCTAAGTAGCCTGTGGGTAGAACTTTAGAGCATGCACCACATCCAAGTTGAGCAACAGGCATTCCTTATTAGAAGAAGGATTAGGAAATAGAGAAGGAACAACAATTTCCTGATTAATATTTCTATCCAAAACCACTTTAGGGAGAAACCCCAATTTAGTATGAAGAACCGCCTTATCCACATGAAAGATAAGGTAAGGCGAATCACACTGCAAATTCAAGAGTTCCAAAACTCTCTGAGCAGAAGAGATAGCAATAGGAAACAAAACTTTCCAAGGTAACAGCTTAAAATTTATGGAATGCATTGGCTCAAACGGAGTCTACTGCAAAACTTTAAGAACAATGTTAAGGCTCCAAGGAGGAGCAACAGGTTTACAGTAAACACAGGCCTGATTCTGACCAGAGCCTGACAAAAAGATTGAACATCTGGCACATCCGCCAGACGCTTGTGTAACAAAATAGATAATGCAGAAATCTAACCTTTCAGAGAACGGACTGACAACCCTTTCTCCAGACCTTCCTGGAGAAAAGAAAAAATTCTAGGAATCCAGACCCTAATCCAAGAGAAGCCCTTTGATTCATACCAAAAAAGGTATTTACACCATACCTTATGGTAAATTTTACGAGTAATAGGCTTGCGAGCCTGAATCATAATATCAATGACAGACTCAGAAAACCCATGCTTAGCCAGAACTAAGCTTTCAATCTCCAAGCAGTCAGCTTCAGAGAAGTTAGATTTGGATGGAGGAATGGACCCTGAATTAGAAGGTCCTTCCTCAGAGGTAACCTCCAACGTGGAAGAGATTACATCTTCACTAGGTCTGCATACCAGATTCTGCAAGGCCATGCAGGAGCTATAAGAATTACCGACACTCTCTCCTGTTTGATACAAGCAGTGACTCGTGGAAGGAGTGCAAATGGAGGAAACAGGTATGCTAGACAGAAATGCCAAGGAAACGCCAGAGCATCTATCAGAGCGGCCTGCGGATCTCTTGACCTTGAACCGTATCTTAGAAGCTTGGAGTTCTGCCGATACGCGATCAGATCCAACTCTGGCACCCCCAACTTGAGAGTTAACCTGGAGAACACCTCCGGATGGAGAGCCCACTCCCCGGGATGAAAGGTCTGTCTCCTCAGGAAATCTGCTTCCCAGTTGTCCACTCCTGGAATGTGGATGGCAGATAGATAGCAATTGTGAGCTTCTGCCCACTGAATAATCCGTGCCACCTCCTTCATGGCTAAGGAACTCCGAGCCCCTCCCTGGTGGTTGATGTAAGCCACTGAGGTGATGTTGTCCAATTGGAACCTGATAAACCAGGCTAAGGACAATTGATGCCAAGCCATCAGAGCATTGTAAATCGCTCTCAACTCCAAGATGTTTATGGGGAGTGCAGACTCCTCCTGAGTCCATAGTCCCTGTGACTTTAACGAGTCCCAGACTGCTCCCCAGCCTAGCAGGCTGGTGTCCGTGGTCACAATCTCCCAGGAAGGTCTCTGGAAGCATGTGCCCTGAGACAGATGGTCCTAAGAATGCCAACCACGGGAAAGAGTCTCTTGTCAACTGGTCTAGATCTATCCTCTGAGACAGATCCAAATGGTCTCCATTCTATTGTCTGAGCATGCAAAATTGGAGAGCTCTCAAATGGAATCGAGCAAAGGGAATGATGTCCATGGAAGCGACCATGATAAGGTTGGCACCTGAACCAATATGTCATCCAGGTAGGGCACCACTGCAATTCCCCCGAGACCTGATCATTGCCAAGAGAGCCCCCAGAACCTTTGAGAAAATTCTGGGAGCTGTGGCAAGGCCAAATGGAAGAGCCACAAACTGAAAGTGTTTGTCTAGAAAGGCAGATCTCTTGTGATGATCCCTGTGGATGGGAATATGAAGATACGCATCCTTCAGCTCTATGGACATCATGAACTGACCCTCTTGGGCCAAAGGAAGAATGGAACGAATGGTTTCCATTTTGAAGGACGGTACCCTGAGAAACTTGTTGAAAATGGGTACAAAAGTTCTCTCTTTTTTGGGAACCACAAACAGATTTAAATAGAATCCTAAATCCTGTTCCCTTACTGGAACTGGAACAATCACTCCAAGGGAGGAAAGGTCCTGAACGCAGTTCAAGAATGCCTCTCTTTTTCCTGGTCTGCAGATTATCTTGAAAGGTGGAATCTGCCCCTGGGAGGTAAAAGTTTTGAATTCTATGTTTAACCATGAGATACTATGTCCACAGCCCAAGGACCTGGGACATCTCATATCCATGCTTGACAAAACTCACTTGATCCGACCCTTCATGCTTACTTAGCTACAGGTTTCTTTGATTGCTTCCCCTTATTCCAAGACTGATTTGGCTTCCAACAAGACTTGGACTGCTCCTGGTTGGAAGAGGGAGAAGAAGACTTTTTACCTTTGAAGTTACGAAAGGAACGAAAATTACTTTGACGTCCTTTTGAGTCTGTTCTTCTTTTCTTGTGGTAGTAAAGACCCTTTTCCACCTGTAATATCAGAAATTATTTCTGCCAAATCAGGTCCAAACAAGGTTTTACCCTTGTAAGGAAGCGCCAGAAGCTTGGACTTAGAGGTAACATCAGAATAAGATGCAGCACATGCTACTGTGGCAATACAAACTGCAGGTTGCCACTGCAGACCTTGACGAACATACATCTTCTTCAAATAAGCTTCCAGTTGTTCATAGGATCCTAAAAGGAGCAGCTATCCTCTATAGGGATTGTAGATCTCTTAGCCAGAGTAGAAATAGCCCCTTCTACTTTAGGCACCGTGCGCAATGAATCTTTAATGGAGTCAGCAACAGGAAACATCTTTTTAAAAACTGGAGATGGGGAGAAAGGTATCCCTGGCTTCTCCAATTCCTGTGAAATAATCTCCATCAGACGGTCTGGGACTGGAAAAACTTCCACAGAGGAAGGAACATCATAGTATTTATTAAGTTTACTAGACTTCTTAGGGTTGACAATGAGTCAAGTATCGGAGTCGTCCAAAGTAGCCAATACCTCCTTTAACAGTACACAAAGGTGTTCAAGCTTAAATCTGAAGTTTACTTCCGCTTAGTGAACTGAAAGCAGAAGAGCGGATCACGTGACAAGCCGACGAGAAACTGCGCAGATAAAAGAAAAGAGCGCATTACTGAAACACTGTCCTAACATTTAGCCCAAACACTTAAAAATTCATACAACCTTGAATGAATAAGTAATACAAGTGTGCCATAATTATGTGATTCAGTCTGCCACAAGCAGCTTGTACATACTGTCAGTCCACAATAGAGTACAAAGGAATATACTTTAAATCCTAGATAAAAAGTAATAACCCCTTAGTCTCTAGTCACATATAAGTGCCTGCTCTCTGCCTGTAAATATCCTGAATAATGGATATACATGTCCCAAATTAAAATTGCAGCTCAATCTTCTTAACTGCCAATTTCCAATACCTAGAAGACAAAAGGCACTTACCTGCAATTTAGCTGTCAGGCAGGACGACAGCTTACAAGGTGTGAATGGACACATACTCCTCACAGAGACCTGTATAAAAAGAAAGAACAGAGTCACCAACTCTGGCTTTCTATAATTAGGGAAGCAATATGTTTGGAAACAAAGTAAGGACCACTTATCAACTTCCTAACTGCTTAAAAGCCACCACTACTCTACTGAAGAGATTAACATGGACTAAGCTATACCCAAATCCTTGCTTGCAGGGAAAAGTACCCAAAAAAGGAATTCATTTCTTCAGACACCAAACTTCACCTCCTCCATTGACAGAGGCAAAGAGAATGACTGGGGATTATGGGTAGGGGATTATGGGTAGGGGAGTGACACTTAACAGCTTTGCCGTGATGCACTTTGCCTCCCCCTGCTGGCCAGGAGTGATATTCCCACTAGTAATTGGAATGACGTTGTGGGCTCTCCATATCTTAGGAAAGAAAATAAGATTGCATCACACTCCTTGAAGGGAGTTGACAGGAGCAAACAAAGGCCAACACAGCCCCTTTGGAGCCATCTGACAAGATGACATAGTGCAACATTGTCCTTAGAGGGAGTTGACAAGGGCAAACAAAGGCCAACACAACCCCTTTGGAGCCATCTTACAAGGTGACATAGTGCATCAGAGTCCTTGGAGGGAGTTGACAAGGGCAAACAAAGACCAACACAGCCTCTGTGGAGCCATCTGATAAGGTGACATAGTGCATCACAGTCCTTGGAGTGAGTTGACAAGGGCAAACAAAGGTCAACACAGCCCCTTTGGAGCCATTTGACAAGGTGACATAGTTCATCACAGTCCTTGTAGGGAGTTGACAAGGGCAAACAAAGGACAACATAGCCCCTTTGGAGCCATCTGACAAGGTGACATAGTGCATCACAGTCCTTGGAGGGAGTTAACAGGGGCAAACAAAGGCCAACACAGCCCCTTTGGAGCCATATGACAAGGGCAAACAAAGTGCAACGGGCAGAAACATAAAAACCCTGCTGATGGCAACTCAGCATGGTGCTCTCCAATCTGACTAGAGCCTCTAGCATCAACCATGCTGAGTCACAACCTAAAACAAAATATTTAATTTATTCTTAATATAAATGACAGAACAGAAGTAAAAATAAGCAAAGGGACATTGTAATAATTTAAATACAAATCATGTTTACAAGAAAATATACTATATAGAAGAAGAATTACACATTAAATATGTTCTTCATAGCTAAACCATTTAGATATAAACTAAAACATTAACTATATAGACAAATCATTATTTATTCAGTTTATGACACACAGGAAAAGGGGCTGTGATTAAATACAAAGCAAACAAAATGCATACTTACATCATTGATATGCAAAATCTATCCAATATCATTTTTTTAAATAACATGTTGATGATATTTTTAAAGAATATAAATATGAAACATTTACATTCATATCAGAAACAAAGTTTTATAAATAAATATTTCAATTAAAATTAAAATTTGGTATAATTAAATCAGTATAATGTCCCTTTAAGAATGTATGGTCTAATGTTTATTTTGAATGATACTTACATCTGTGGCTGGGAAGGAGAACAGGATACACAGGCAGAGGAAGGTGAGGAGCATGGAAAAGGGGTTGGCGGGCAGGATGGATGGGGCAAGGTGGGGCAGGGCCAGCTGAGGAAGGTAGGGCCTGGACAGGTGGGACATGCACAGGTGGGGCCTGGACAGGTGGGGCAGGCACAGGTGGGGCCTGGGCAGGTGGGGCAGGGGCATGAGGGGAAGGACGGACATGAGCAGGTGATTGAGGTTTGGTAGGAGCAGGAAGGGTATGACGGGGAGAGTGGCAAAGGACAGGTGAGACAGCTTTGTAGGGTGGAAGAGGGGGGGAAGGTATGGCAGGGTGATGCCCAGAAGTGGATAGTCCATCTGAAATATATAATACAATTATTTAAATACATATATTATCTAAAAATATATTATTTACATTTCAAATTAATAATCTTCATCATTTGAAATATGTAATTAGTTTTATTTGCTCAAAAATTAGACAAGGTAACAATAATGACTATGTTTAAAGGTCTTAATTGATTTGAAGAAAGTAAAATTTAGAATATCCTTGAAACTCTAATGTTTGCTCACTGGTACTTTTTCTTGAACATTTGATCCATACATTAAAAAGCATATGTTAAAAAGCTGGTGCAATGATAAATGCAGAGAGCGTATGCTGTCGGCATTTATCGATGTGCAGCGGACATGATCCGCAATATCGGATCATGTCCGCTCGCACAATGTTAAATCGACCCCTTAATGATATAAATATAAATTATGTATAACAATTTGTACATATACTTTAAATATACATATTTTGCATTAAAAATAGAATTTATATTAAACAGTCCAAAAGTCCAAATCAAATTTACTGAAATGTGAAGACTAGACCACTAATATGAAAATCAAATTGAATAGTTCATTAAGGTCATAGAATAGAAAATTATGTCTTTCACAGATGTACTATTTTTTAAAAGATTATAGATCTGATTCTTATAATATTCATCTATCGAACATTTCAAAATATAGATTTTTCCCTGTTTCAAAATCAATACAGACAGACAATTAACACTTTGAATAACAAATGGTGACAACTACAGGATAATGCATGTGGTACATATCAATAACTTGGTGCAATGTACATTAATGTTGTTGCTGACACAACACATATTGCTCACAATGCAATATTGAAAACAATGTCATCATGGTGCTGTTAGAATATGCTTAGATATAAGGTAATCCTAGAGGGAAAGATGTTATTTAAATCACATTATTGTTTCATCAAAATGGATAATAAAGATATTTTGCATCTTTATATAAATATGATATCAATATTTGAGACTGTCCATCTAAAGGAACAGTCTATTCCATATTGAAATTTAATTAATCGGATAGAGCATGAAATTGAAATCTAATATATAATTTACTACTATCAGCATGATGTTTTTGTTCCCTTGTTATCTTAATTATAAGATTAAAGAATATAAGCATATGAGATGAGTCATTTTATATTAAGCACCTGTGTACCAATTTAAGATTGTTGTCTAAATATAGCCAACAACTGTCAAGCACTACCCATGTGTTGAATCAAAAATGGCTCAGCCCCTAAGATTACATTCAAATAAAGATAGCAGGAATATTAAGAATATCTTATAATACAACTAAATTCTGATTTTGCTTACTATGGAATTATATATCCGAATCATGAAATTTTAATTTAAATACACTTAACATTTAATTAGAGGATCCATGTTCATATAGATCAATGTGAATGCATTAGGCAATGTTATGTACAAATGTGTAAGCCAATAGTTAACTATAATGAGACATACCAGACTGGGACAAACCCGAGGTTGATGGTCCAGCACCAACATATATATCTGTAAAATGTTAAATCAAGAGTGGATCTCAATAGTACAAATCATACCTTTGACATGATCAATCAGACAGATTTTTTAATTTTGAAGAGGTAAAACATATTCTTAAATATGCATGTGAGCAGGTCCAGATTTCCCATTAGGCAGTGTAAGCATGTGCATACAGTCGCACTGCAGCGAGCGGCACCATGCCTGCTGCCTGTTTGTGAGAGTCTGTCAGTGTATTTTAATTTTTTTTTTAAAAATCAGTAACTTTTTTTTTAATTCATAGGCTGTGGGTAGGCTCAGTGAGACAGCAACAGCGCCGTTATGTTACCGCCCATTTTGCACTGAAGAGGGACTCAGGAGAGTCTGAGGTTGAGCAGGGAGCCGTAGTGACTAAAAGTGAGTCCCTGACTGTGGTCACTCTGCATGCAGCGCCACATTTGTTTTGTTGGGGGGGGCATGCCAACCTTACGTGATGCGGCTGCCGCCCTCAGAGTCCTCAGAGTACTAGTAGCAGGAAAGTGGAAAAAGAAGAATACTGACTGGGAGTAATATCTGCCACCTGTTGTAGTGGGGTCTATTATCTTAAGGTTGTGACATAATATTGCATCTGGATATCCTTGTGTCCGAATCTGTCAGTAAATTGGTTTATCTCTGTAACGTCTCTGCAAAAGTCACTCACTTAAGTGTAGTTTTCTTTTTTTATGCTTAGCTGTGCTTTGTAATAATCTAAAGCTTTCAAATATAATACAATATATTAGAAAATTGGATGAACTCTAGATCCGACCCATAAAAATATATATCTTTGAATTAATAGCTTCAATTTATTACTACATAAAAAGTTATGCCAATAAGGCAGTAAACCACTTGGCTTTGATGATTGCAATTTTATACCATCTGCACAGATGCAAATACTTTATTAAAATGAAATCTAAATAAATCAAACCAAAGTTGCTTTCTATTTCTAGTACTGATGAGTGCACATAGCTAGCACTAAAATGTTTTATCTGGGATCTCCATATCTTCATATGAAGCTTAATTGATCTTTTGTGATGAAAATGATTTACATTTTATTAAGCAGGGGACAGGGTTAGACTGGAACATTTTAATATGTTTAAAATGTAAACTACTTCATTTCATTTTATTATTTTTATGGGGTACAAAAACAATTAGTTCACTTTTTAATGTGATAAAATCTCAACAGTGCAATGAAGCAGCATTTATTTCAAATGTGTTAATTCTTAATATGGGCTTCATTTTGAGTCAAGATCAGTAATACTGTAACAAGTTTTACTTTATAGTCACCCTTTCTAATCAACAATCAGGTTTATGTTAGTGTCCATCAGTGACGGTGAGGTCAGAGGCTGGTGAGGCACTGGCCATGATGATATTTGTCTTTTTTATTTTGTGCAGTTACTGCAGTGGCATTATTTTACAAAACAACTGCAATACTTACTATACATATATTTTTTGAAATTACTCAACTGAGAATGCATTATCTCATTTTATTAATATAAACGTGTATAAAAGATTAAAGCACATATTAAAAGCACAATGCAAAAGCTTTCTATTGATTTATGGATTGCAAGTTAAATAAATGCAGACACAGATTAAAATAAAAAGAGATACTGCATCCTGACTGAGCTAACAGACATAAGATATATGTATACTACTGTCCTAATGAAATCAAATAACCATGATAAAGGGAGGCTTAAAACAATGGTGGGTGCACTACTGTCTCAAACAGTAACTGCTTAATCAAAAGATCTTATATCCTCTGTATTTATTATCAATATGTGTCACTGTCAATTTTCAGTTACCCTTGAAAAGTGTGAAAACTATTCCATTTCACTGGTAAACTAACCAGTGAAATGGAATAGTTTTCATACCTTTCAAGGGCAACCTTAGAATAATTAAAAAATGTGATTTCATTATTATGCTCAGTAAACATTTATAGTGACAGTGACACATATTGATGATATAACATCTTGTTTTGACTAAGCAGTTATTGTTTGCCATCCCCAATGAGACATACATATAAATAGGCAGACAATTTTTTATTTTTTTACTTTTAGATGCTTTTTGGGTATTTTACCTTCTACACAAAGTAAAAGGCATAATGATAAAACATTCAAGAGTTCAAACCTTTTAGTCTTCTCACAGAGAGATTTAATCAATGATTTCTATTTTAGTCTAGAACTCAAGTAAGCTCAATTCTTTGTAAATCTTTTTTTTTGTAATGTATTTTTTTTTCATTTGGTTGCTACTGAAAAATGTATAGAATAGAATTCTAAGTGAGCTGAATGTAATACTATGGATATGGGGTGGTGCAATGTTCCAGAAACCCTTAAAAAAAACTATTTGTAGAAAGGCAACAGTCACGGTGACACTTCTGTTTTGCTTAGAACTAGCATAGCAATGTGTTAAGAGGAAGACTAGTTTGGACGGAATGGATCTACTACTTGATAATTGATATTAAGGTCGCTCATCTATATTCCATGTTGGGGTAAAAAACATAACATAATAGCTTTAAAAATTTAAGGCTACTAGGCTAGGCTTGGCTAAGGCTTGTGCTTGTCCCCCACCAGCATCTGCATATTCCACCCGGTCCTGGCACTGCCAGTGTCCGCCAACTGTGCTGACTGCTTACAGAGCAGCCTCTTGGGAGTGATATGGGCTGTGAACTAAGAGACTTAACCACTGGGTGCAGTCTCTGTGCGGCCCATATAAAAATTTTCCTCAAAGACATCCATATTGTGCAAAGGAAGGGGAGCTGAACGGCTCACAACCTCTCCTTCCTTGCGCAATATGGATGCGTATGTATTAGACAAATAATTTACTTTGGATTCGGAATTATTGGATTGCAGCCATGTTGGCGGTGGTGGCAGCGGAGGGGGGGATGGGGGGGGTCAGTTGGGATACCAAAAATAAAAATTTTAATTTAAAAAAATATATATTTTTTAAATTTAAGATTATCACAAAAAGGTGTATTTACACACATAGGACAGGTGAGGCGCTGCCTCACCTTCCTCCTATGACTGCACGTCACTGGTGTCCATACATCTTGTTTCTGCTTCAAGTTCATTGGTCAGCTCAGCACTGCAGAAAACGGATAGTTATACTTCAGGGTGCATGAGTAGTGAGTGATAGAAGTCTTGTAACACTACAAGTATATGCACTGTATGTAAACTGAAACCCCATATATTATTATGTACGTTTATGTCCCAGCCAGGTTAAATCCCCCAGGTTGCTTGGGATGCATGTTGTGCTGATTATACATGTTAGTCTTTAATAAGTAATTGAGACTTGCGGCAACCACATGGTTAAGTTTGCTCTCCTCATCTTCTTGTCCCATTGTATTTGTGCAGACTACAGTGAACTTTGCATCATACTATTAATGTTTTACATCTAATATTTATTTTTAGTTGTCCTAAATAATAATAAAAAAAAATCCCTTAGTTTTTTTTAGCGTTTTTTTGGGGGGGGGGGCTTAAAGTTTTTGTGCCTACTGGCACCTGAAATCCGGTCCTGCATGTGACTTCATTGTTTTGTAAAATGTATGTATAAATAAGCAGATATGAGTTCCTAGTTTGGATTTGCCATAAAGTGATAACAATAACTATTCTGAAAATGGTTTATGAATGATTTATAATTTCAATTAAATTCAAGGTTTTAAATCTCTGTTTGATCCATTTATCAAGGCACTATCAAACTAGATGGTTGAATTAATGACCCCTTGTGTTAAATGGCCAGTGATTAAAATAATAGAATCTTTTTATTCCAATCCTTATTTTGATTTATATTTTACTTGAAATATATTTAGATGTAATTTTCATTTGTATTTATGTTGCTATCATGACTTTTATCATAATCCTAGGTGGTCTCACATGTTATTTTCTTATAATATGAAGTGTGCCTCTTATATTAAAGAGACAGTTTATTCGGAATCCAACCTTCATTAATTACATAGGGAATGCAATTGTTACAAAATCTAAACTTCACTTGTAATATGAAATTGTGTTTGTTCTCCTTGTATTCTTTGTTGAAATCAAAAACTAATTCTGTGCATATGCTATTATCAATATCCTTTAAATGGCAATATTATTTAAATGCATTTTGCACTTTTCAAAATCTAGAGGGCGTAAGTTCATGTGTGCCATTCAGGTAACATTGTGACCACGCCCATGGATTTACAAGGGAGAGGGCACTGATTGGCTAAATGTAAGCCGGACAAAAATAAATTAAGGTGGAGTCAGTCTGCAATGGATGGCTTTAATATAAGCTAATCACAGAGTTTAAAAGTAATTTATAATAAATGTTATTTTATCAATAAAAATGAATTTAGAAATAAAGGGATCATGTTTATTTAATTAAGAAAAAATATCAGGTGTTGACTGTTCCGTTGAGCCATTGTATGTATTCTTGCATTGATATCAATTGTTAGACATTTATTAAATGTTATTTTTATTGAAAATTTAAATATTCACAATAACAGGTTTCAATATGATAATGGTCCATAGGATAGAAAGATAAATGTTCATGTGTTTCGCAGCTACTTTGTAGGCTGTAGTTCCATAATCTTAATGCAGCTAGTCCATGTAGTCTCTCAGATGGGTAAGAGAGGGGGCAGGGGGGAACATGGATTCCAATTAACAAATAAACGAATAAACAAACATATTAATAAAACAAAATATGATATCTTACATCTGCATGTCTTTGTCCGGATCAGCACTGGCTCTTGGAATATGTGATTGCTAAAGTATTGTATAGTCTGTTCACTATGAGGAAGGGGTTTGTATCCTCTTCGTTTGGTAGCTGTTAGTACAACCATCTAGCCCTAGGGAGAAGGGGTAGTAGTTTGAGGGGCATGTGGAATAAATGTAGTGTGTAGGGACTCCTGCCAGATAAACTTGGCATCTAGAAAGGTGTCCATTCTATTGCGGCATAAGTAGCCGTATTGTTCTAGTGTAAAATGTTCTTCTACTTCCTCAAGCCACATTGTTTTAGAGAGGGTCAGGCGGATCATTTTATTTTTAATCTTGAAACTCATGATACTGTATTTTTAACATTTATACAAATGAATGTATATATTTGACCAACGTGTCTAAAGTAATGCCACTGTAACAGCAAACTCATGTTCACATCTCTGCACAATTATTTTATTGATGAGCATTGCGCAATAATTGAAAGCGTAATTGTGCATCCGTGATTATTAATTTATTTGGATCTAGTAGTGTAATGATTATATTTTAAATCTGTTTTTAATATATTAACAATTGTGTGTATTACGATATTCTAATATAATTGTTTTGAATATTTAATGATGCAAAATAATATTTTAAAGTTATGTAGTAATCGATATGCAATTGATAAAATGGCAGAGGATAGGGAGTTCCTGGATGCACACTTCTGTTTTATTTCTGTGACGCATATTCGTCATTGCGCAAGAAATAGCATTATTCCTATATGATCTTTGACGAATCTAAATTCATATGTATATCATCCTAGTTAACGTCTGTTGTAAATTTGACATATGTTGAAGATATGAATGTATAGACATTGCTTAAATGTATACTCAAATATTAAAATATTATATGAAGTCTGATCTTTACCTGGTTCAGCCTCTGTCCCACTTGCTCCCAGGTCACCGATTTGAGGGGCACTGGCCTCAGGGTCAGGAATCTCATTAGCATCAGCTGGGGGTTGGGAGGGGGGCAAGGACCGCACACTTGCAATTGCAGGGGGGGGGGTCGGAGATTGAGGAGCACGCATAAAGTCTCCCAGACGCCCAAATGACATTTTTTACAGCCACAGTCGTCGTCCTCCTCTGAGCCCCATAAAGCTGAGGATAAAACTCATTAACGTCGTAGACCAGTGCCGCACTCTCCTCGCTGGTGAGCCTGGGAAGCACCATGTTACCAAACAGGCTTTAGAGAACTGACAAAAATGGCTATGTGAAATGGACTTTTATATGGGGAAGTAAACATGAGATACACCATGGGACATGGTATCTGCACATGTAATTTTGTTAGCATGTCTGTGAGGCCATACTGACTCAAGTCATGTTTGTGTGATGAACTCTTCTTGTCCATTACTTAATAGTTCATGGATTTATATCTTTGTAACTTACATACACATACCTCCTAGGGGTGCTATGACTACATTTGGCATGTAGACTTTCTTTAGAATTTATGGAAATGTAATGCGTATGTGACGCATATATAATATACGGCATCCATTAAATATTAAGCTATTTTGTTTACATTTGACAGTTGAAATATATTTTATTTAATTTTCCGAAAGTAAATATTATCCAGTCATATTAGTAAATGTATATTGAACATTTCAAAGTTTAATATTGGTCAATAGTGTAACACTGTTCAGTTTATTTTTAACTCAGTTGATAATGTTTTAGAATCCCAAATGTTAATATTGTATGTATTCCTTTGTTCTTAAATAAATATTGTCAAGTATTGACAGTGCTTCTTTTTTATTTTATTTACAATCTCAACAATGCACATCAATTGTGTGCTAAGTGACAGTGTGTATAATTATATTTTGCATTTCAAAATTGTGAATCTTGTGTTGAAAGATACGTTTACCACGCTATATTTCACTAATGGTGAAATGCGTTATTTGTATTTAACATATACATTACTTTATCCACACACAAATAAGCATATAGCTCCCAGTAATGCTTTTCTGCTCATGAGCCTATCTAGATTGTTTTCTCAAATAAGGATAGCAAGAGAATGAAGAAAATGTTATTTTTGAAGATGAATGTATGTTTTTTTATAAATATGCTCTGTCTGAATCATGGAAGATACTTTGGGTTGTATGTCCCTTTCACTAAACATTTAATAGGCATCACAAGCGATTAACCCCCCAAAAAATCAGTTAACATATTTAAGTATAGAATATTGTTATTATAATTGATGAATGCATGTAACACTATTCTGATATTAAATATGCCTAGGTAATGTTTGAATAAAATAAGATTACAAATATAGCAAATTAAGCTAAACTGTTAATCTAACAGGATCCCCCCTACACATTTCTTAAAGGGACATAACAAAAGTTGTTAGAGAAACAACATATAATAATATGTACATATATTATTTTAAATTTAAATTTATACTGCATAGCCTCGCCATTAACCCTTTATAAAAATTTTCAGATTTGTACATCTCTAAATCCCCCTCCCCAATTCATTATATGTCTGTATCTATCTCCATCTTAGCTTTGGTATAATACAAGAGTTTTACACTCATTATCTGCTAGAGCTGTGTTGATATTTTAAAGTAAATTTAAAACAGGTTAAATGTATTAAATTGAATAGCAGGCATGTGCTTGTAAAAAAGATATAATTTAACAACCAGTTATGGGACTATTCTTTTCTATCCATGTCCTTCTAATATTAGAAGCATGTGTTTGTTAGTGTCTTACTTGGATGTAGAGAGAGATACACACATATATATATATATATATATATATATATATATATATATATATATATATATATATAAATCTATATTTTATATGATTTTAAAAGAATTTTTTTTTTAAATAAAAATAATAATATATATAGTATGTAAAGATATTTATTTTATAAATAAAAAAACACTAACAATAATTAAATATTTTTAGGGAATTCAGCAAACTTGAAAATCTGTAAGAAAAAAAACAAAAACAACTTTTAGAATATGAAAGCGAGTATGTTATTTTATAACACATTAAAAAATATTTTTATCTGTGAGTATAATAATTCTAGTCATCTTCTGTCTATGCTATAAACTTTAGTGTTTGTTTTGATATTAAAACCAGGTTCATACTGGATATCTATATATACATAATTTGAAAAAGAAATCACATTAAATTGGCTAATCAAGAGATGACTTACATATTAATATTTAAAATTAGACAAATGAATGTCTAATATACTATTTAGTGCAAATATTAATTAATTATTCAATTGTATGAGGGACGTAATTAAATGTAATATTTCATGTCCCTTCAAAAACTAAAATGTGTAAATGTCACCTATGACATTTTTTTCAGATGAAATGTATCCCTTTGCCTGTATCATCGGTCACAATCCAAGTCCTCTATAGCACAAAGTAGGAGGAATGTATATGAAATAAATATTAATAAAATAGGACATTGTGAAAACTAATTGTTAGATACAATTAATTTATTTATCAATAATTTCAGCATTATTCCTCCTATGATTCTTCTCAAAAGAATGCATTATGCAAACTAAATAACCTGATGAATGATTTTTAAAAGTCGATTCTAGACCAAATATCAGTTTATCTGCATTATATTTCACATTCATCCCTTTCCAAATAGAGGATTGTGTCTGAAATACCATCTAAAATAAATGAATAAGAGGAAACATAAGTGTCCGTGCCCCAGTCTTGGTCCATACATTGTGTATACTTTCCATGTGAAGGTGTCTTTAGATGTTGTAGAAGTCAGCAGAGTTGAAAGACAATGCCACAGACAATATCACATTTGTATTCTTCACTTTCAGTCTGTAGATGAAGTAAATCTCCCTAATAGAAAATAAAGTGTAAATCAAATATCTAAAAAAGTGGTACATAGTTCTGCATCCCTCCCCCTAACACTATTTCCTAAATGTTTCTTAGCAATAGCTTAATAAGCGTATGTAGCCTCTTTTGTGTTATGTTCTAACAATCAAGTGTGAAGCTGAGTCACATACATTGTGCATACTCAACCTCTGATGTATGACTTTGTCAATTTGATGTGCTTCAGAGTATCCCTTTATCTGCTATCTGTCACATTAATCCCTTTCATACTATTTAAAATCTAATAATGTCTAAAATTAATAATACATGTAAACTAATTGTGTGCCATATGATGGATCAGTGGCCAGAACCCTCCCCCCCCCCCCCAGTCTTGGTCCATACATTGTGTATACTTACCATGTGAAGGTGTCTTAAGATGTTGTAGAAGTCAGCACAGTTGAAAGACAATGCCACAGACATGATCACATTGGTATTCTTCACTTTCAGTCTGTAGATGAAGTAGATCTCCCTAATAGAAAATAAAGTGTAAATCAAATATCTAAAAAAAGGGGTATATAGTTCTGCATCCCTCCCCTTAACACTAACGATTTCCTAAATGTTTCTTAGCAATAGCTTAATAAGTGAATGTAGCCTCTTTTGTGTTATGTTATAACACTCAAGTGTTAATATACATAATTCTGAATAACAATAGCACCACCTTTGTCCGCTGGGTGGATGATGATGCTATTGTCTCCAGTAAGATCAATCAAAGCAGCGTTCTCTGCGTTAGTCAAATTAGAATAAATCTTAGTGTTTTGTACAATGTTATAATCCTGACACAGCATATGTGTAAACTGTTTGATGGATGCATTAGTAGTGTTAGGCTCAAAAGTAGAAGCTTTCCTAAAAGGTGTTTTAGTTTCACTGATAGAATCTTTGAAGTGATCCCTTAGCTTTAATTGACGTTGAAACTTATGTATGTCTATCATTGTATCAAAAGTATTCTCCTTAGGGGTAGGTATAAAGGATAACCCCTTATTAAGTAGAGATAGTTCATCATTACTAAGGGGTCTACTACTTAAATTGTAGACAATGTTTACTTTTTCTTGTATTGCTTTTTGCGATTTAAATCTGCTTCTTCTGCAGTGTGGGCATCTGTGCCTTTTGCAGTTTCAGATATAACCGGAGGTTTTGCAGTGGATCTGGTGGCTATCCCAGAAAAAGACTGAATGCTAGCTGATCCTTAATGTTTAGAAACTTTATCTATGTTAGTGTCTATGGTGTCTGGCTTAGATGAGTCACCCCCACTACTATCAACCACACTTAGATGATTTCTAACCCTCATGTGTCTTTGTTTTTTCTTATAAGATTTTCATCCTTACCATGTAACCATCTGTAAACACGTCTTTCTCTATAGTCATTTGCCAATGTTCTTAACTTATTGTTCTTAAAACTGACTAGATCATTCCTATACTTGCTGACCAAACTCTGACCAAACTCTCCAATTTAGATATCCAATCCTGGGTTGTATCATTAGACAAAATATGCATATTTTTTCTTTAATATTTTCTAGCTCCTGTTTAATTTTCTTTTCCAATTGATTTACGTCTTGTATTACCAACAACATTAAATCATATAGACATTAGTTCAATATGGAACACCAGGTTCTGTAAAAATCTACATTTTGTCTAGCTAATGTTGGTATGTTCTTCACCCTAAAACCTTTGTCACTACCTATGGAGTATCACACCAAAGATTATCCAATTCAATACGTAGAGATTGGAGACTGGTGGAATCTGATTCATCCTTACCGTTTGACAACGTGAGGGCACCTAGGATGGTCTATCAAAGAGCACATAATTTGAGGGACTTGCTGGTGAAAACGGACCCAAGGGCTTGTTACCAAAGAGACACGTGGCTACAGTCATCGAAGAAGGGATGTTTCCCATGTGGGAGCTGCATTACATGCAATTGCATGCTGAAAGGTGCGACTTTTCAGCATCCTCATATCAACAAAAGGTGGTATATATTTTAATGTGTCCCTGTGCCCTGGTATATGTTGGCAAGATGGTGACTTCCTTTAAGGAACGCATGGTGAATCATCAGCCATCAGCAAGGCGCTGAAAGAGGGTGAATCTGACAAACCAGTCATGAGACATTGCTTACAGATGAAACATAGCGTATCCAGTATATGTACTATGATCATAGATCATGTTCCACCTCTGGCACGAGGAGGCAATAGGAGCAATTTACTGCTACGTCGAGAGTCAAGATGGATTTATGATCTGGATACAGTAATACCCAGAGGTCTAAACACATATATGGATTATAGTCCTTTCTAGGGCAATTAATCTATACTACTGTATGGACATACCAGCAGGATTATACATGATTATTCGACCAAGTAGAATCTCACTGGTTTTTACCATTCTTTAATTGACATGGAAGACAGGTAAAACGTAAGGGAGATAGATGGTCAGCTCCTTTGGTTCAGTTTAGTTTGGGATCTGCATCATGATTATATTAGGAGTCAACTATGAAATGAATTATATTTAGATAGTTCATTTTTCTAATAGATACATAGCTCTCAATTTGTTCTAAGTCTGATTTCTGTGAATCTGCTTCTCTGATAAGGGATATACAGTATAATACAGCATTTGACCATTTTGTATATATTTTGTATATTGTTCATTGGATATATTACTATGTGGTCGGTTAGATAAATCCATTGTCTGTTAGATGAAACCAGTGGAAACAGATATCCTATGCTGTAATAGGTATAATATATGTATTTCTATGCTTATTTGCTATGAGCAGGGTGAATGCGACATGTTACTAAGGCACCCATTCTTTCCTTGGTTTCCACCTACCTTCTGGGGCGTCACACTTGAGATGTTGCCATGAGGGCTGACGTTGCCAGGGAGGATGCGTGCGCATTGACACATGTGCGTGAGGTACAGCGTCTGCTCTGCTTGAGGATGTCACCTACGTAACTTTCCTCCATGTGTGTATGTGTGTGAGAGGCATCACGTGATGACGTCACATGCGTGGGATGCTTGTGGAGTTTGCGGTTCTCAGAGGTGCACTTAAGCTGAACAGGCGGTTCAGGTGAACATATGTTTTTAGATTCACTGCGGTGGATCATATTTTGGGGCATTTGACAAAGGGATTCTAAGAATCCCGAAACGTTATGCCATTTTTAAGTTGATGCAATAAAGGTTATATTTTTTATAAGTCCAGAGAGTGTCTATCTTTTCTCTATTACTATGCTGTTTGTCTAATGAGCACCCTGTCAGTTATCTATAAGAAGGACTGTGCCTATCTCACTGGGACATTTATATATATATATATATATATATATAACGAAAATGCACTCTCTGAATTTATAAATTAAACAAACTTTACTACGTGACGTTTCGAGGTTTCTGATTTGAATAGCCAATAGAATTTCAGTAGCTCTCATCCTATTGGCTGATTTGAATTTCAAAAATCAAATCAGCCAATAGGAATGCAAGGGGCGCCATTTTGAATCATGTACCTTGCATTAAATATTCAGTATACGGCGGCGACCATATGAAGAGGATGCTCCGCGCCGGATGTCTTCAGGATGGACCCGCTCCGTGCCACCGGGATAAAGATAGAAGACGCCGCCGGGAGGAAGATAGAAGATGCCACCTGAATGAAGATGGAACCGCCTGGATGAAGATGGAGCCGCCGGGATGAAGATGGAGCCACCGGGATGAAGATCCTTCTAGCGGATGTGGATCTTTGGGGGTCAGTGTTAGGATTTTTTTTAAACTTTTTTGGGTGGTTTTTTTTTTAGTTTAGGGTTTGGGCTTTTCGTAAAAGAGCTAAATGCCCTTTTCAGGTTAATGCAAAAGAGCTAAATGCCCTTTTAAGGGCAATGCCCATATAAATGCCCTTTTCAGGGCAATAGGTAGATTAGGTTTTTTTAGATAGGTTTTTTATTTTGTGGGTTTGGGTGGGTGGCGGTTTGTAATGTTAGTGGGTCTTTGTAATTTTTTTCAGGTTAAAGATCTGTTTAACTTAGGGCAATGCCCTACAAAAGGCACTTTTAAGGGCTATTAGTAGTTACATTTAAATTAGGTTTTTTATTTTGGGGTGTTTTTCTTCAGTTTGGAATGGGTTTTTCTTTTTAGAATAGCCATCTTTTATTTTTAATGGGCAGCAAAAGAGCTGAATGCCCATTTATGGGCAATGTCCATACAAATGCCCTTTTCAGGGCAATGGGTAGATTAGGTTTTACTTTATTATTATTTTGTGGGTTTGAGGGGTGGGGGTTTGATCTTCTTTTTAAGCAAAAGAGCTGTTAACTTTAGAGCAATGTCCTACAAAAGGCCCATTTAAGGGCCCTTGGTAGTTTATTATAGATTAGGGTTTTTTATTTTGGGGTGGGATATTTTTTTAAAGGGTATTAAAATAGGAATCATTTTTATTATTTTGGATAATTTCGTTTGTTATTTTTTGAAAGGAAAGGTTTTTTATTTTTTGTAATTTTAGTGGGGTTTTTTTGTAATGGCAGGTTTTAGTGTAAGGCAGCTTAGGTTTTATTTGACAGGTAAGTTTGTATTTATTTTAACTAGGTAGTTAGTAAATAGTTAACAACTATTTACTAACTAGTCTACCTAGTTAAAATAAATACAAACTTACCTGTGAAATAAAAATAAAACCTAAGCTAGCTACAATATAACTATTAGTTATACTGTAGCTAGCTTACAGCTAGATTTGGAGTTTTGTCGGTAACGACCCGAAAAACTAACGCCGGCTTTTTTCTGGCCGCACCATAAAAATAACTCTGGTATTGAGAGTCCACATAAAGGCTGCGTTAGGCTCCAAAAAAGGAGCGTAGAGCATTTTTAACGCAGCTTCAACTCTCAATACCAGAGTTGCTTACGGACGCGGCCAGCGTCAAAAACGTGCTCGTGCACGATTCCCCCATAGGAAACAATGGGGCTGTTTGAGCTGAAAAAAAACCTAACACCTGCAAAAAAGCCGCGTTCAGCTCTTAACGCAGCCCCATTGTTTGCTATGGGGAAACACTTCCTACGTCTGCACCTAACACTCTAACATGTACCCCGAGTCTAAATACCCCTAACCTTACACTTATTAACCCCTATTCTGCCGCCCCCGCTATCGCTGACACCTGCATTTTATTTTTAACCCCTAATCTGCCGCTCCGTAAACCGCCGCTACTTACATTATCCCTATGTACCCCTAATCTGCTGCCCCTAACACCGCCGACCCCTGTATTATATTTATTAAACCCTAATCTGCCCCCCTCAACGTCGCCTCCACCTGCCTACACTTATTAACCCCTAATCTGCCGACCGCAAAGCGCCGCCACCTACGTTATCCTTATGTACCCCTAATCTGCTGCCCCTAACACCGCCGACCCATATATTATTTTCTTAACCCCTAATCTGCCCCCCACAACGTCGCCTCCACCTGCCTACACTTATTAACCCCTAATCTGCCGAGCGGACCTGAGCGCTACTATAATAAAGTTATTAACCCCTAATCCGCCTCACTAACCCTATAATAAATAGTATTAACCCCTAATCTGCCCTCCCTAACATCGCCAACACCTAACTTCGATTATTAACCCCTAATCTGCCGACCGGAGCTCACCGCTATTCTAATAAATGGATTAACCCCTAAAGCTAAGTCTAACCCTAACACTAACACCCCCCTAAGTTAAATATAATTTACATCTAACGAAATTAATTAACTCTTATTAAATAAATTATTCCTATTTAAAGATAAATACTTACCTGTAAAATAAACCCTAATATAGCTACAATATAAATTATAATTACATTGTAGCTATTTTAGGATTAATATTTATTTTACAGGTAACTTTGTATTTATTTTAACCAGGTACAATAGCTATTAAATAGTTAAGAACTATTTAATAGCTAAAATAGTTAAAATAATTACAAAATTTCCTGTAAAATAAATACTAACCTAAGTTATAATTAAACCTAACACTACACTATCAGTAAATTAATTAAATAAACTACCTACAATTACCTACAATTAACCTAACACTACACTATCAATAAATTAATTAAATACAATTCCTACAAATAAATACAATTAAATAAACTAGCTAAAGTACAAAAAATAAAAAAGAACTAAGTTACAAAAAATAAAAAAATATTTACAAACATAAGAAAAATATTACAACAATTTTAAACTAATTACACCTACTCTAAGCCCCCTAATAAAACAACAAAGCCCCTCAAAATAAAAAATGCCCTACCCTATTCTAAATTAATAAAGTTAAAAGCTCTTTTACCTTACCAGCCCTGAACAGGGCTCTTTGCGGGGCATGCCCCAAGAAGTTCAGCTCTTTTGCCTGTAAAAAAAAAACATACAATACCCCCCCCCAACATTACAACCCACCACCCACATACCCCTAATCTAACCCAAACCCCCCTTAAATAAACCTAACACTAAGCCCCTGAAGATCATCCTACCTTGTCTTCACCTCACCAGGTATCACCGATCCGTCCTGGCTCCAAAATCTTCATCCAACCCAAGCGGGGGTTGGCGATCCATCATCCGGTGGCTGAAGAGGTCCAGAAGAGGCTCCAAAGTCTTCATCCTATCCGGGAAGAAGAGGCGATCCGGACCGGCAACCATCTTGATCCAAGCGGCATCTTCTATCTTCATCCGATGACGACCGGCTCCATCCTAAAGACCTCCACCGCGGACCCATCTTCTTCCGGCGACGTCCAACTGCAGAATGACGGTTCCTTTAAGGGACGTCATCCAAGATGGCGTCCCTCGAATTCCGATTGGCTGATAGGATTCTATCAGCCAATCGGAATTAAGGTAGGAATATTCTGATTGGCTGATGGAATCAGCCAATCAGAATCAAGTTCAATCCGATTGGCTGATCCAATCAGCCAATCAGATTGAGCTCGCATTCTATTGGCTGATCGGAACATCGGAACAGCCAATAGAATGCGAGCTCAATCTGATTGGCTGATTGGATAACGTAGGTGGCGGCGCTTTGCGGTCGGCAGATTAGGGGTTAATAAGTGTAGGCAGGTGGAGGCGACGTTGTGGGGAGCAGATTAGGGGTTAATAAATATAATATAGGGGTCGGCGGTGTTAGGGGGGAGCAGATTAGGGGTACATAAGGATAACGTAGGTGGCGGTCGGCAGATTAGGGGTTAAAAAAATGTATTCGAGTGTCGGTGATGTGGGGGGACCTCGGTTTAGGGGTACATAGGTAGTTTATGGGTGTTAGTGTACTTTAGAGTACAGTAGTTAAGAGCTTTAGAAACCGGCGTTAGCCCAGAAAGCTCTTAACTACTGACTTTTTTCCTGCGGCTGGAGTTTTGTCGTTAGATGTCTAACGCTCACTTCAGAAACGACTCTAAATACCGGAGTTAGAAAAATCCCATTGAAAAGATAGGATACGCAATTGACGTAAGGGGATCTGCGGTATGGAAAAGTCGCGGCTGAAAAGTGAGCGTTAGACCCTATTTTGAGTGACTCCAAATACCGGCGGTAGCCTAAAACCAGCGTTAGGAGCCTCTAACGCTGGTTTTCACGGCTAACGCCAAACTCCAAATCTAGCCGATAGGTTTTATTTCACAGGTAAGTATGTATTTAGTTTTAAATAGGTATTATTTAGTTAATAATTGTAACTTTAATTTAGCTCTGTTTTAATTATTTTAAAGTTAGGGGATGGTAGGATTAGAGTTACAGTAGGGTTAGGGTTACGTTAGGGTAAGGTTTAGGGGTTAATATAGTTTAATTTAGGTTGTTGAGATGTGGGGGGCTGGTGGTTTAGGGGTTAATAGGTTTATTTAGTGGTAGTGATGTGGGAGGCCAGAGGTTTAGGGGTAATAACTTTATTTAGTGGCGGCGATGTCGGGGAGTGGCGGAATAGGGGTTAATAGCTTTTTTATAGTGTGGGTGATGTTGGGGTGCAGGGGAATAGGGGTTAATAACTTTAGTATAGTGGCGGCGATATCGGGAGTGGCAGATTAGGGGTTAATAGATTTATTTTGGTGGCTGCAATATCGGGAGCAGCAGATTAGGGGTTAATAACATTATGTAGGTGTCGGTGATATTGGGGGCAGCAGATTAGGGGTGTTTAGATGTGGGGTTTATGTTAGGGTGTTAGGTTTAAACGTATCTTTTATTTTTCCCCATAGACATCAATGGGGCTGTGTTACAGAGCTTTTGATTCCGCAATCGCAGGTGTTACATTTTTTCTGACCCGCTCTCTCCATTGATGTCTATGGGGAAAGCGTGCATGAGCACGTCAAAACAGCGCTTGTATTTTGTGTGGTATAGAGCTTAAAACCACCATATCGCACGCATAAGCCGGCTGTTTCAAAACTTGTAATGGCTGCGCTATAGAGGGTTAAATAACGCAACTTTTGTTGCGTTCATTAAATTCCCTATAGTGTGCATAACTCGTAATCTACCTGAATGTTCTTTATATATATATATATATATATATATATATAATCCCATCCGGTGTACAGTGTTACCCTCCAGTGGTCATCTGCCTGGGTGCAAACATGTATTAAATATTCCTGGAAAAACGTCGCACTCACAGGTCTTTGGATAAAGCAAATAAAATACTTTTAATGAAACGTTTTCGGGGAATTTCTCCCCATCATCAGCATAAACGCAAACTGCATCAAACAAACTTATATAGTAAGTGCAAATAATCAAACTAATTTTCAAAAAACCTGTGTAGGGTGTCCTCTCAGTGTAGTGGCGCCAAACCTTGTGTGTGTGGAACGCAAACTGCGTTCCAGTATGTGAACCGGAAGTGCTACATGTGCTACCCTTTCCGGTATAAACATTATTCAAAGAAGTTAATTTTTAATTTTTAATTTTTAGCAAATATACTTGCAATAGCTGCCTATTGCTAGTTGCTTCTTATACATTATGTTTGTCAAAATATCAAAGTGTACACAATATTACATAATCTATGTCTCGTGTTCTATGCATATACCTCTCTATGTGAGTTCCACGGTTTGCGTGAATCAATCTTACATGTGTGATCATACCCTATTGAAGCAAACGTGTGTATATTATTATAAGTGTTAACATCTTGTTGTTGCCCGCTATGTTATTTCAATCAACTTATATTCCTACATGTGTCCCTCGATCAGCTGTGTGGGCTCCGTATATGACCCCGCGGTCATAATCTGGTTGTCATAGGAACCGTTTACTATGCCGGATCTGATTTAGGCGGATGGCTCTATGGTTATCCCCTTAGTATTATGTATCTTTACTATATCAAGGGGTGAATGTGCGGTCTCCCTTAATGGGGGTTATATAGACCATCTCTGTATTCTACCTATTCTAATAAGGACTCTGCTGAGGTATCCATATGAGTTATATGCTAAGTACTCATATATAAAACTAAAAAAATTTTTGTTACAGTTAAAATGTAATAAATGAAAGCAACTCTGTTTTTGTTGCTGTGATGTACACTTAGTGTGAGTTATGTGTATTTGGTTTTGTAGATTGTATCTATCCCACTTGTGTGTCTCCATGCCCCTTGTACACACTGTGAAGAACACATATTCTTTTTCTAATTTTAAGTAAACTGTTATTTCCATATTACTTCATATGGTTACTTTATGTTCACTTTCTTCAAAATTTCTGTTTTTAATGAATGTTCTTGTATAAGTCCCAATTCTATGACCTTGTGTGATGTATTTGCACAACCTGACATGGGGTGAGTATGGGTTAGATTTTCCTCAAGTCGGGGTTACTTTTAACCCCTGTTTGTTATCTCTCCATAGTTCATTATCCTGTGGTTCTGTGATGTTCCTATCGATCAATTTCTTGTATCCTTCATTTAGGAGTCATCTGTGCTTGTTGTGGATAGGTGGTATCCTTAGGTTTGTTACACGTTTTAAGGCTGTTCACTACTTTAAGGCTGCTCAGTGTTTTAAGTATACTCAAGATCTTGTGGGTAATTGGAAAAAGAGACCGAGTATTGTTAGCTTGGAGGGGATCATCTCCATGTCCCCCTCCAAATATCACCTGGGCGGCCGATAGTGTCGGCCGTTCAGTCCCTCACACAGCCGGTGGCACAAGTAATTGACATTTATCTCCAACCTATTGTTAAGACAGTCAGATCATATATTTCAGACACTAATGACCTTATTAGGAGGATGAGGGATGTGCGTGTGGAGACTGGTGACATCCTGGTTACCCTGGATGTCAACAGTCTCTACACCATCATCCCACATGACACAGGACTTATGGCAACTAAACAACACCTCATAGAGAGTACACAATATGAGGGGCCCCCTATTGATTTTTTCTTGACACTAATGGAATACTGCCTCACCAGGAATTACTTCCGCTTTGAGACATCTTTTTATCTGCAACTAACTGGCACGGCGATGGGGTCAGGTTGTGCAAATACATCACACAAGGTCATAGAATTGGGACTTATACAAGAACATTCATTAAAAACAGAAATTTTGAAGAAAGTGAACATAAAGTAACCATATGAAGTAATATGGAAATAACAGTTTACTTAAAATTAGAAAAAGAATATGTGTTCTTCACAGTGTGTACAAGGGGCATGGAGACACACAAGTGGGATAGATACAATCTACAAAACCAAATACACATAACTCACACTAAGTGTACATCACAGCAACAAAAACAGAGTTGCTTTCATTTATTACATTTTAACTGTAACAAAATTTTTTTTAGTTTTATATATGAGTACTTAGCATATAACTCATATGGATACCTCAGCAGAGTCCTTATTAGAATAGGTAGAATACAGAGATGGTCTATATAACCCCCATTAAGGGAGACCGCACATTCACCCCTTGATATAGTAAAGATACATAATACTAAGGGGATAACCATAGAGCCATCCGCTTAAATCAGATCCGGCATAGTTAACGGTTCCTATGACAACCAGATTATGACCGCGGGGTCATATACGGAGCCCACACAGCTGATCGAGGGACACATGTAGGAATATAAGTTGATTGAAATAACATAGCGGGCAACAACAAGATGTTAACACTTATAATAATATACACACGTTTGCTTCAATAGGGTATGATCACACATGTAAGATTGATTCACGCAAACCGTGGAACTCACATAGAGAGGTATATACATAGAACACGAGACATAGATTATGTAATATTGTGTACACTTTGATATTTTGACAAACATAATGTATAAGAAGCAACTAGCAATAGGCAGCTATTGCAAGTATATTTGCTAAAAGTTAAAAATTAAAAATTAACTTCTTTGAATAATGTTTATACCGGAAAGGGTAGCACATGTAGCACTTCCGGTTCACATACTGGAACGCAGTTTGCGTTCCACACACACAAGGTTTGGCGCCACTACACTGAGAGGACACCCTACACAGGTTTTTTGAAAATTAGTTTGATTATTTGCACTTACTATATAAGTTTGTTTGATGCAGTTTGTGTTTATGCTGATGATGGGGAGAAATTGCCCGAAAACGTTTCATTAAAAGTATTTTATTTGCTTTATCCAAAGACCTGTGAGTGCGACGTTTTTCCAGGAATATATATATATATATATATATATATATATATATATATATATATATATATATAAATTTAATTAAACAAAAAGAACAATTGTTATTTGAAGGACATTTTCTTTTTCTACATACAGTATTGTGCAAAAGTCTTAGGCCACCATTTGTTTTGTTTTAGCAATGGTATAATGACCATATATAATTATTTCTCAGTCTCTTTATTAGAATACAACCAGAAAATACAGGATATTTGTATGCAGTATTAAAAAACAGAAAAAAATCAGAATAAAAACAGCTTCTGTAGACTAAAGTGTCAAGTATTTAGTGTGACCTCCCCTTACACTTGAGCAATAGCAGGAACCTGGCTCTCATAAACTTAAATGAAATGGAAACCTAATTAATGTCATTGCTAACATCTGTATTTCTCCTACTAGTTCATGTCAAAATGACTGCTGTGAAAAAGGTCTATTACACCAGGTTTGTGCAAGACATGCTTGAGCATTACGTACACATGTGGTATGAGTTTAATTCATTGGAAGCTTGCTAATAAGACCAACTTTAATTACATCATTTCTCTCATAATGCCAAAGATCACAGAATTTAAGACATAAAATCATACTTTTGCATCAGCAGGGCCACTATCAAAGGGAAATTAGAAAACAAAGTTGTCATAAAGAAATTTGAAGAGGCCAAGGACAAAAAAGGACTGGAAGGCCAAGAAAACAATCTGATGAAAAGTTTCTTAGAGTTTCATCTTTGAGAGACCGGAAGAAGCCCAGCAAGTACCTGGCTCAGCATCTGGCCGCTTCATCGGAATGCCAAGTTGACCCTTCTACAGTCCCAAGAAGCTTGATCAAGAATGGTCTTTTTGGAAGGGTAGCAACCAAGAAACCACTTTTAGCAGAAACATTTAGGGAACAACTTCTTAAAGTGGTATATCAGGTATATCTAATACCTGCTTTTTTCTAGATGAGATAGGAATGAGAAAAAAAAAAAAGACACCCAATCCTTCTGTACCCACCGACTCAGCAACTACTTGAACAGATATTATATAGAGTCTGTACCTGGAATATATCTCTCTTTGTCCCTGTAGTTACTGGGGATTCACCCAGCAAGATGTCAGGATTACTTACTCCCAGACTGGTTCCTATTACGGTTTGACTAAATAAATATATATAAATATATATAAACCACATAAATTCCCAGTCCACTCTGTCAAAAGCTTTCTCGGCACCGGTTGAGAGTACTACTATTGATATTTTGTTGGTTGAGGCTAATAGCATGGTATGTAGTACTCGAATCGTATTATCTTTGGCCTCTCAACCGGGGTTAAAGCCCACCTGATATGTGTGGATAAAACCAGGTAGCGCTTTATTTAATCTTTGTGCTAATATTTTGGTGTATAGTTTTAGGTCTATATTAATCAATGATATAGGAAGGTAATTAGTAACTTGGTCATTGAATTCTCCTGGTTTTGGGATAACCGATATCGTAGCTTTGAGCAGGGGTTTTGAGAATTTAGCAGAGTGATCTATTGAGTGGTACATCTTGAGTAGGTGTGGGCTGACTAGGTGCTTAAAAATTTGGTAACATTTAGGGGTAAAACCATCGGGGCCTGGGGCTTTGCCAGAAGAAAACAGAATTTATGTTTGCCTGATAAATTACTTTCTCCAACGGTGTGTCCGGTCCACGGCGTCATCCTTACTTGTGGGATATTCTCTTCCCCAACAGGAAATGGCAAAGAGCCCAGCAAAGCTGGTCACATGATCCCTCCTAGGCTCCGCCTTCCCCAGTCATTCGACCGACGTAAAGGAGGAATATTTGCATAGGAGAAATCATATGATACCGTGGTGACTGTAGTTAGAGAAAATAAATCATCAGACCTGATTAAAAAACCAGGGCGGGCCGTGGACCGGACACACCGTTGGAGAAAGTAATTTATCAGGCAAACATAAATTCTGTTTTCTCCAACATAGGTGTGTCCGGTCCACGGCGTCATCCTTACTTGTGGGAACCAATACCAAAGCTTTAGGACACGGATGATGGGAGGGAGCAAATCAGGTCACCTAGATGGAAGGCACCACGGCTTGCAAAACCTGATCAACAGAAGCCTCGTTCTTGAAGGCCCATGTGGAAGCCACGGCCCTAGTGGAATGAGCTGTGATTCTTTCAGGAGGCTGCCGTCCGGCAGTCTCATAAGCCAATCTGATGATGCTTTTAAGCCAAAAAGAGAGAGAGGTAGAAGTTGCTTTTTGACCTCTCCTTTTACCAGAATAAACAACAAACAAGGAAGATGTTTGTCTGAAATCCTTTGTAGCCTCTAAATAGAATTTTAGAGCACGAACTACATCCAAATTGTGCAACAAACGTTCCTTCTTTGAAACTGGATTCGGACACAAAGAAGGCACGACTATCTCCTGGTTAATATTTTTGTTAGAAACAACTTTCGGAAGAAAACCAGGTTTAGTACGCAAAACCACCTTATCTGCATGGAACACCAAATAAGGAGGAGAACACTGCAGAGCAGATAACTCTGAAACTCTTCTAGCAGAAGAAATTGCAACCAAAAACAAAACTTTCCAAGATAATAACTTGATATCAACGGAATGTAGGGGTTCAAACGGAACCCCCTGAAGAACTGAAAGAACTAAATTGAGACTCCAAGGAGGAGTCAAAGGTTTGTAAACAGGCTTGATTCTAACCAGAGCCTGAACAAAAGCTTGAACATCTGGCACAGCCGCCAGCTTTTTGTGAAGTAAAACAGATAAAGCAGAAATCTGTCCCTTCAAAGAACTTGCAGATAATCCTTTCTCCAAACCTTCTTGAAGAAAGGATAGAATCTTAGGAATTTTTATCTTGTTCCATGGGAATCCTTTAGATTCACACCAACAGATATATTTTTTCCATATTTTATGGTAGATTTTTCTAGTTACAGGCTTTCTAGCCTGAACAAGAGTATCAATGACAGAATCTGAGAACCCTCGCTTTGATAAAATCAAGCGTTCAATCTCCAAGCAGTCAGTTGGAGTGAGGCCAGATTCGGATGTTCGAACGGACCTTGAACAAGAAGGTCCTGTCTCAAAGGTAGCTTCCATGGTGGAGCCGATGACATATTCACCAGATCTGCATACCAAGTCCTGCGTGGCCACGCAGGAGCTATCAAGATCACCGATACCCTCTCCTGTTTGATCCTGGCTACCAGCCTGGGAATGAGAGGAAATGGTGGGAACACATAAGCTAGGTTGAAGCTCCAAGGTGCTACTAGTGCATCCACTAGAGTCGCCTTGGGATCCCTGGATCTGGACCCGTAGCAAGGAACCTTGAAGTTCTGACGAGACGCCATCAGATCCATGTCTGGAATGCCCCACAATTGAATTATTTGGGCAAAGATTTCTGGATGGAGTTCCCACTCCCCCGGATGAAATGTCTGACGACTCAGAAAATCCGCTTCCCAATTTTCCACTCCTGGGATGTGGATTGCAGACAAGTGGCAGGAGTGAGTCTCCGCCCATTGAATTATTTTGGTCACTTCTTCCATCGCCAGGGAACTCCTTGTTCCCCCCTGATGGTTGATATACGCAACATGTTGTCTGATTGAAACCGTATGAATTTGGCCTTTGCTAGCTGAGGCCAAGCCTTGAGAGCATTGAATATCGCTCTCAGTTCCAGAATATTTATCGGGAGAAGAGATTCTTCCCGAGACCAAAGACCCTGAGCTTTCAGGGGTTCCCAGACCACGCCCCAGCCCACCAGACTGGCGTCGGTCGTGACAATGACCCACTCTGGTCTGCGGAAGCTCATCCCTTGTGACAGGTTGTCCAGGGTCAGCCACCAACGGAGTGAATCTCTGGTCCTCTGATCTACTTGTATCGTCGGAGACAAGTCTGTATAATCCCCATTCCACTGACTGAGCATGCACAGTTGTAATGGTCTTAGATGAATTCGCGCAAAAGGAACTATGTCCATTGCCGCGACCATCAAACCTATTACTTCCATGCACTGCGCTATGGAAGGAAGAAGAACAGAATGAAGTACTTGACAAGAGCTTAGAAGTTTTGATTTTCTGGCCTCTGTCAGAAAAATCCTCATTTCTAAGGAGTCTATTATTGTTCCCAAGAAGGGAACTCTTGTTGACGGAGATAGAGAACTTTTTTCTACGTTCACTTTCCACCCGTGAGATCTGAGAAAGGCCAGAACAATGTCCGTATGAGCCTTTGCTTGAGGTAGAGACGACGCTTGAATCAGTATGTCATCCAAGTAAGGTACTACTGCAATGCCCCTTGGTCTTAGCACCACTAGAAGGGACCCTAGTACCTTTGTGAAAATTCTTGGAGCAGTGGCTAATCCGAATGGAAGTGCCACAAACTGGTAATGCTTGTCTAGAAAGGCGAACCTTAGGAACCGATGATGTTCCTTGTGGATAGGAATATGTAGATACGCATCCTTTAAATCCACCGTGGTCATGAATTGACCTTCCTGGATAGTAGGAAGAATTGTCCGAATGGTTTCCATTTTGAACGATGGAACCTTGAGAAATTTGTTTAGGATCTTGAGATCTAAGATTGGTCTGAATGTTCCCTCTTTTTTGGGAACTATGAACAGATTGGAGTAGAATCCCATCCCTTGTTCTCCTAATGGAACAGGATGAATCACTCCCATTTTTAACAGGTCTTCTACACAATGTAAGAATGCCTGTCTTTTTATGTGGTCTGAAGACAATTGAGACCTGTGGAACCTTCCCCTTGGGGGTAGCTCCTTGAATTCCAGAAGATAACCTTGGGAGACTATTTCTAGCGCCCAAGGATCCAGAACATCTCTTGCCCAAGCCTGAGCGAAGAGAGAAAGTCTGCCCCCCACCAGATCCGGTCCCGGATCGGGGGCCAACATCTCATGCTGTCTTGGTAGCAGTGGCAGGTTTCTTGGCCTGCTTACCTTTGTTCCAGCCTTGCATTGGCCTCCAGGCTGGCTTGGTTTGAGAAGTATTACCCTCTTGCTTAGAGGATGTAGAACTTGAGGCTGGTCCGTTTCTGCGAAAGGGACGAAAATTTGGTTTATTTTTAGCCTTAAAAGACCTATCCTGAGGAAGGGCGTGGCCCTTACCCCCAGTGATATCTGAAATAATCTCTTTCAAGTCAGGGCCAAACAGCGTTTTCCCCTTGAAAGGTATGTTAAGCAATTTGTTCTTGGAGGACGCATCCGCTGACCAAGACTTTAGCCAAAGTGCTCTGCGCGCCACAATAGCAAACCCTGAATTTTTCGCCGCTAATCTAGCTAATTGCAAAGTGGCGTCTAAGGTAAAAGAGTTAGCCAACTTAAGTGCTTGAACTCTGCCCATAACCTCCTCATAAGAGGATGCTTGATTGAGCGACTTTTCTAGTTCCTCGAACCAGAAACACGCTGCTGTAGTGACAGGAACAATGCATGAAATTGGTTGTAGAAGGTAACCTTGCTGAACAAACATCTTTTTAAGCAAACCCTCTAATTTTTTGTCCATAGGATCTTTAAAAGCACAACTATCTTCTATAGGGATAGTGGTGCGTTTGTTTAGAGTAGAAACCGCCCCCTCGACCTTGGGGACTGTCTGCCATAAGTCCTTCCTGGGGTCGACCATAGGAAATAATTTCTTAAATATAGGGGGAGGGACAAAAGGTATGCCGGGCCTTTCCCATTCTTTATTTACAATGTCCGCCACCCGCTTGGGTATAGGAAAAGCTTCGGGGGGCACCGGGACCTCTAGGAACCTGTCCATTTTACATAATTTCTCTGGAATGACCAAATTGTCACAATCATCCAGAGTAGATAACACCTCCTTAAGCAGAGCGCGGAGATGTTCCAATTTAAATTTAAATGTAATAACATCAGGTTCAGCTTGTTGAGAAATTTTTCCTGAATCTGAAATTTCTCCCTCAGACAAAACCTCCCTAGCCCCTTCAGACTGGTGTAAGGGCATGTCAGAACCATTATCATCAGCGTCCTCATGCTCTTCAGTATCTAAAACAGAGCAGTCGCGCTTTCGCTGATAAGTGGGCATTTTGGCTAAAATGTTTTTAATAGAATTATCCATTACAGCCGTTAATTGTTGCATAGTAAGGAGGATTGGCGCACTAGATGTACTAGGGGCCTCCTGAGTGGGCAAGACTGGTGTAGACATAGAAGGGGATGATGCAGTACCATGCTTACTCCCCTCACTTAAGGAATCGTTTTGGGCAACATTATTATCAGTGGTATCATTGTCCCTACTTTGTTTGTCACATTTATCACATATATTTAAATGGATAGGAACCTTGGCTTCCGAACATACAGAACATCGTCCATCTGGTAGTTCAGACATGTTAATAGGCATAAACTTGGTAACAAAGCACAAAAAACGTTTTAAAATAAAACCGTTACTGTCTCTTTAAATTTTAAACTGAACACACTTTTTTACTGAATATACGCAAAAGTATGAAGGAAATGTTCAAAATTCACCAAAATTTCACCACAGTGTCATAAAGCCTTAAAAGTATTGCACACCAAATTTGAAAGCTTTAACTCTTAAAATAACGGAACCGGAGCCGTTTTTACATTTAACCCCTATACAGTCCCTGGTATCTGCTTTGCTGAGACCCAACCAAGCCCAGAGGGGAATACGATACCAAATGACGCCTTCAATAAGCTTTTTCAGTGGATCTGAGCTCCTCACACATGCATCTGCATGCCTTGCTTCTCAAAAACAACTGCGCATTAGTGGCGCGAAAATGAGGCTCTGCCTATGACTAGAAAAGGCCCCCAGTGAAAAAGGTGTCCAATACAGTGCCTGTCCGTTTTTTTAACAATTTGCCAAGATTAAAATAACTCTCCTAAGTTATAAACCATTAAACATGCTTATATAGTAATCGTTTTGGCCCAGAAAAATGTCTACCAGTCTTTAAAGCCCTTGTGAAGCCCTTGTATTCTTATATTGAAAATTAAGAAAATGGCTTACCGGATCCCATAGGGAAAATGACAGCTTCCAGCATTACCAAGTCTTGTTAGAAATGTGTCATACCTCAAGCAGCCAAAGTCTGCTCACTGTTTCCCCCAACTGAAGTTAATTCCTCTCAACAGTCCTGTGTGGAAACAGCCATCGATTTTAGTAACGGTTGCTAAAATCATTTTCCTCTTACAAACAGAAATCTTCATCTCTTTTCTGTTTCAGAGTAAATAGTACATACCAGCACTATTTTAAAATAACAAACTCTTGATTGAAGAATAAAAACTACATTTAAACACCAAAAAACTCTGAGCCATCTCCGTGGAGATGTTGCCTGTGCAACGGCAAAAAGAATGACTGGGGAAGGCGGAGCCTAGGAGGGATCATGTGACCAGCTTTGCTGGGCTCTTTGCCATTTCCTGTTGGGGAAGAGAATATCCCACAAGTAAGGATGACGCCGTGGACCGGACACACCTATGTTGGAGAAAGTAGTTTTATGGCCAGGTAGACTTCCTGGAGTGTGATAGATTTTTAAAGGTCTGCTGATATTTCCTGTGTAAGTGTGGGGAGTTGTAGTTGTGTTCGGTAAGATTGGATTCATTTATTCTTTTCACTCCGATCTAGTGAAGTTAGTTTGTATAATGAGGTGTAGTATTCACCAAATTGTGATCCTATGTCTGTACTGCAGGTGTGGGTTGTGTTATTTGTCCCTTTAATCTGTCGGATAAAAGATTTATATTGTTTTTTCTTTAAAGATCTGGCCATTAATCGTCCAGCTTTGTTGCTTTCGGCAAAGTATTTAAATTTCATTGTAAGGGTGCATTTTTAATTAGGTGATTATTTAATTCTCTCGAAGTTTGTAATTCTGTTAGGAGTTGTTGCGATTTTGGGTTTTTCTTATGGGCTTCTTCTGCTAATAGGAGATGTTTTGTGAGAGTGTTAAAATGTTTTGATCTGAGCTTGCGTTGTCTGTGTGTGTGTTGTATGAGTTCACCTCTTATGTAGCACTTGCAAGCTTCCCAGTTGTTTGAGGGTGAGGTCTGAGTGGGATCATTATGGGTAAAGAATTCAGTCATTTTTTCTGTGATGTAGGTAATTAGCAATGGGTCTATGAGGATGTAGTTATTTAGTTTCCAATTTTTGTTGTTGCGTGGTTTTAAGGACCATGCAAAGGAGCTGAGTGCCATGCTGTGATCTGACCATGTCGTATTAGAAATGCACGACTGGATTAATAATGATAAAGTGTTTTGGTCACAGAAGTAGTAATCTATTTGGGTATAGGTGTGTTGAGGGTTAGAGAAGAAAGTAAAGTCTGGTGTCTGGATGTGAGGTCCTCCAAGTATCAAAAAGGGAGGCTGTACAAAGTGCTGACCAGTTAGCTTTAATTTGACTATTTCATATGTAGGAGTGGTCAAGAAATGGGTCTATTGGAAAGTTTAGGTTGCCTCCTAGTATTATCGGCCCTTTGGCCACATCTAATAGGCGATTGATTACTGAATAGAAAAAGGAGGGTGGAGGGTGATTAGGAGCATAGATATTAACCAGTGTTAGTGGTCTACTGTAGTAGAGTCCCACTAAGATCAGGAGTCTTCTCTCTGTCTGAACTTTTATGTAGTAACTCAAAGGGGGTGCCTTTTTTAAAGAGTATTCCTACTCCTTTTTTTTTTTTTTTTTGGTTGGTCCTGAGCTTAGGTAGTGTCGGTCATAGTGTAGTTTAGAAATATTCGGTTCCTTGGATTTCATGAAATGTGTTTCTTGAACTAGTACTATGTCTATGTCGCTTATGGAAATCGTGTAAGGCTATGGAGCGTTTCTCAGCGGATAGGAATTCCTTCACGTTCTGTGTTGCTATTGTAAAGTAGTTTTGGGAAACCATGGTAATGTGTGGATGTTAGTGGTTGAGTGTCTTGTGGTTCGGGATTCTGTAGTGGGCTTGTTTATGGAGATCTGTCTTTTCTGAGTTGTGTTGTTAAGTGTGATGTGTGGTGAGAGGGGAGGGGTGGAAGGGAAAAGGGGGTAAAAGAAGTGTGGAGTAAGGTGGGAGTGCACGTCCTGTGTCACAAACCAGAAGTCCCTCCGGGAACTCGTCCGCACAAAACCGGTGCCAAGGGGAATAGGGGGAAGCCTCACCTACGCTCTCCAATCACGTTTCACAAGGAATGCAACAATCCCAGTACATCAGTAAGGATGCTTCCAACACAGGAGATTAGGTAAAAACAAAACTTCTTTATTTCAAAGGATAAAAACATCAGACCTTGAGAAATAGTAGTCAATCAGTCATAAGCGTTTTGTCAGCAGAGACGTAACTTTCTCAATGACTTGTGGGTTGAAGAACCGGCAGTCGTACTTATAGGGCTCAGTGACACATCCCCTATATTTTTAATGCGATGTATATCATGCAAAACATTATTGCCAGTACCCGTACCCATCTCATGACACTCATATTGAAAATGCATATGATAATACATATTGAAAACATATCACTTTTAAAATTGCACATCATGAGTATTATATTTGTACATTAAATGTACCTTAGTGATTATGCATATGTATAAATTTACCAAAGTTCAACCCAATAGGGACATATAAACATTCATTGAATACTATTACATAGTTGAATAAGTGGACACAAAATAAGACTTTAAATCTAGAACTTAGTATCAACTTGTTTAAATAAGTAAAGTCTAAACAGAAAACAAAAACAGAATATGAGATACACATAATAATGCAATATGGTTACACACATTTATTGCACATGATGTGAACTGTTACGTATATTGAAAGAATTTCACATGACATATCAATCTACAAAAATGTAACATCCCCTTCACTGTTCAATCCAATGGTACCCTAGTTCTCAACTGGAAATTCCAGAATACCTCCTGCTGTTTCAGAGTTTTATTATTTTTTTATTATTTTTATCAGGTATTTGTAGAGCGCCAACAGGTTCCGCAGTGCTAAATTTTTTAATCCTATTGCCCCCTCTGGGGTGCCTTTGAACATGCTCTATGCCCTGCACTGATAGTAAAGAACTATTGGATGCATGATATTTATGGAAGTGTATGGCTATGGGTGTGGTTGATTTCGGATCCTCTATCGCATGCAAATGCTCCAAAAAACGATCCTTAAGAAATCTGGTCGTGTGACCTACATACTTTTTCCCACAGCCTCTACAGGTCAATAAATATATCACAAACTTGCTATTACAGTTAATATACGGTTTAATATTGTATGTTTTGGATTCATCTTGAGATGTGAATTCATCTCCCAGGACAATATAGGTACAAGTTTTACACCTCCTGCTACCACATCTGTGATATCTAGGTTTTTTAGTTAACCAATTGGTTTTATTTTCAGGGGGCAACATAGAGGGTGACAGCACATTACCCAAAGTTCTAGATTTTCTACTAATGAATTTAAGACCTGAGTCTATTATCTCATTCATAGTTTTGTCTGTTCTTAAAATAGGTAATACCCCTTTAATAATATTGCATATGTGACTACTCGTTACTATAGGTTGTAATAAAAAAGGGTTTGTTGCTGTACTCCTTTTTTCTGACCTCTCTTTCTTGTTTTAGCATATCCATTCTTTCCATTGTATCTACCTGTTCCTTTGCCATAATAAGATGTTCATATTATAACCCCTAGATAGAAATCTCTGTGTAGTCTCTTGCGAGTGTTGGTTATAATCATCCTGAGAGGTGCAGTTTCTCTTCACCCTCATGTATTGGCTATTAGGGATTTCCTTAATTACATGGCCAGGATGACAGTATATTAACTGTAATAGCAAGTTTGTGATATATTTATTGACCTGTAGAGGCTGTGGGAAAAAGTATGTAGGTCACACGACCAGATTTCTTAAGGATTGTTTTTTGGAGCACTTGCGTGCGATATATGATCTGGAATCACTCACACCCATAGCCATACACTTCCATAAATATCATGCATCCAATAGTTCTTTACTATCAGTGCAGGGTATAGAGCATGTCCAGAGGCACCCCAGAGGGGACAATAGGATTAAAACATTGAAACAACAGGAGGTATTCTGGATTTTCCAGTTGGGAACCAGGGTACCCATTGGATTGAACAGTGAATGGGATGTTAAAGTGTTTGCAGATTGATATGTCATGTGAAATTCTTTCAATATACGTAACAGTTCACATCATGTGCAATAAATGTGTGTAACCATACTGCATTATTATGGGTATCTCATATTCTGTTTTTGCTTTCTGTTTAGACTTTACTTATTTAAACAAGTCGATACTAAGTTCTAGATTTAAAGTTTTATTTTGTGTCCACTTATTCAACTATGTAATAGTATTCAATGAATGTTTATATGTCCCTATTGGGTTGAACTTTGGTAAATTTATACATATGCATAATCACTAAGGTACATTTAATGTACAAATATAATACTCATGATGTGCAATTTTGAAAGTGATATGTTTTCAATATGTATTATCATATGCATTTTCAATATGAGTGGCATGAGATGGGTACGGGTACTGACAATAATGTTTTGCATGGTATACATGGTGTAAAAATATAGGGGGGGGGTGTCACTGAGCCCTATAAGTAAGATTGCCGGTCCTTCAACCCACAAGTCATTGAGAAAGTTAAGTCTCTGCTGACGAAATGTGTATGACTGATTGACTACTATTTCCCAAGGTCTCATGTTTTTATCCTTTGAAATGAAGAAGTTTTGGTTTTACCTAATCTCCTGTGTTGGAAGCATCCTTACCGATGTGCTGGGATTGTTGCATTCCTTGTTTTTTGGATATAGGATGGATTGGTTTCTAGTTGGGTTAACAGAGAAGAAAGGGTCAAGATACATTTTTTTAATATGTTGTCACAAAATGTTAAAGAATCTAGAAACAGTAGGTTGCTGGGCACATTACAGTCTGTCTTGTCTATAGGCAGGGGTGGCAAGTATCAAGAGATCAGGTTACTAAAGTAGTAACAGTCAGTAGTACAGACAGTATTATAATCTGGTTTGGGCTGGACAAGCATTTGCTAGATGCAGTGAAAATACTACTGAATACTACTAAAGGTCATATTAAAAATAAAAGTGACAAGTCCGAATTCCTACATCACAGCATTTCCATGGATAGGGAGACAGGTAAAAGTATTCATTCATTAAGGCGCCAAAGGAAAGACATAAGGTGTAATTAGTTCATAGGAACTGAAAATGATGGCTAGGGGCAATAACCATGGTATAAGTCTGGGATGGCTACCTGCAAGAGTAACCAAATGACAGGCAGATATCTGCGATCAGAAAACAGCAGGTCAGCAATAGAGACAGTGAGGAATAATATTAGATGTGGAGACACAGAACAAGCTGAGTTACATAGTTACTTTATTACAGGCTACAGTTGAGACTCAGTTAGCAAGTAGTTTTTTGAGGCAGAGCTTACCCAGAAGATGACTGACCCATATAGGGTCAGTAGACTCAGTAGATAATCAAGCAATCTGAAAATCCATCCACGCCAGATTGACTCAGCATCAGCATCTCCAGGGTTGAATTACAATGCAGTCTGTCTTCTAGTATAACCAGACTTGACATGATCCTGACTGTCATCATGAGTTTATATCTACTGAGTTGCCATACATCATTTCACACAGTAACTAAGCTAAAAGTGTTGCAGGGCATACTGTTCCACAAAATGAAATTAAGATTTGAGTGACATTTAATTTGGGGAAAATTACAACTTGAATACAGCCAATAGATCTAATCAATTTATAGAAGATTTCCTTTCTTTAAAACCCCAATTGACATTCAACCAGTTCTAGGAAGGTTTATGGAAGGTGAACATCAGGCTTAATTGAATCACAATGATGAAAAACACTGAACACTGAAAAATGGAATAGGCCATTCCACCACTGGCTTTTTCAGAAAACTGTGGTTCGTAGCATATTATTTCATATACGTTTATTAAAATGACAACTGTCAAATGATTTGGTTTTAACTAACTCTCTGTTGTCAGTGTGTTATTTATTGATGTTAATCTAATGGTATAGCTTAGGGCAGCACCAGACTGATGGATAAGGCATTTAATCCCTTATGGAAATGTAAGGCCCTAGCCTGAAGTGTAATTAAGGGTTAAAGGGACAGTCTAGGCCAAAATAAACTTTCATGATTCAGATAGAGCATGTAATTTTTAACAAGTTTCCAATTTACTTTTATCACCAATTTTGCTTTGTTCTCTTGGTATTCTTAGTTGAAAGCTTAACCTAGGAGGTTCATATGCTAATTTCTTAGACCTTGAAGCCCACCTCTTTCAGATTGCATTTTAACAGTTTTTCACCACTAGAGGGTGTTAGTTCACGTATTTCATATAGATAACACTGTGCTTGTGCACGAGAAGTTATCTGGGAGTAGGCACTGATTGGCTAGACTGCAAGTCTGTCAAAAGAACTGAAAAAAGGGGCAGTTTGCAGAGGCTTAGATACAAGATAATCACAGAGGTTAAAATTATATTATTATAACTGTGTTGGTTATGCAAAACTGGGAAATGGGTAATAAAAGGATTATCTATCTTTTAAAACAAAAATTCTGGTGTAGACTGTCCCTTTAAGGCCTTGATTGAGCAGAGGTGTCTGTGCAGGAATTTGTGATGGGTGGCCTACTCGAGTCGCCTACTCGAGGAGTCATTCAGGCCCTGGGCTCTTTTTCTGCTGCTGGTTCAAGCAGATTTTACCCTCCCTCCCTGTGTGCTTGCCGGCAACTGGTTTATATGTAGCTTCCATTAGGATTGCTTAGCAGCTCGGCTCTCACAAGATTAGACGACCTAGAGGTCGTAGGCTCGGGCTATTAATTTTTACACTCCCCCTAGTTGGTCATGCTGTACAACTCGATGGTCTGTGGTCCTTAGAAATCGGAGTGCATACTATTTACATTCCAGCTAGGCAGTTGGTCTGAGCCCTGGCATGATGAGAGAGTGAAGGCCATTAAGGAGGGAGCAACGTCCACAGGTGTGTGCCTGGGGGTGCTCCTCCAGATGTACGATGGGCTAAAGAGCTCGAATTGATGACCCTGTCCTTAACCACGTTGAAGCTTGGCTCTACCCCTTGCAAACCCAGAAGTGGACTGTACTTTCAAACTGGAATAGTTACACATCCCAACCCACTTGCAAAACAGCAGGCAGCTGTATTTGCAGTCAGTGACTCAGACAATTAACCCAAGACCAGTCTGGGTGTAAAGCCAAATAAGAGAAATCACATCAAAATATCAAACAGCACACAGAATAGTCAGTACTCGCTCAGATACACACTGCTAGATTAAAAGCATAAAAGTGAAGAGTTTGTTATGGCGTTTGGCCAAATGGTGATAAGTGCAGGAACCACTTCAACGTATCTTCTTACCTGGAACCTGCACATGCTGACTTCTAATTAAACACACTGAAAACTCCCAAGGGTGTCACAACTATTTATAACCTCCCCATGATACATACAAGACCCAGAAGTGGACTGCACTCTCAAGTGGGTACACATCCAAAGCAACTTGCAAAACATTAGTCAGTTGGCCCGCGATATTGATAGCACACAAGTATAAATAGTGCTCTTTCATAAGTATGATATAAATTGGTAGAGTTTTCTGTACCTTTAAGGTGACATTGTAGGTAAAAGTGAAAATAAAGGACTGGAATAAATGAGTATAAAAGTAATGGATTGTGAGGGCGGAGCTAGCCAGCCAAGGAAATGGCCGCAGCTTGAAACGGCTCCTGTGCCCTGTCTGGCTGAGAAGTGTCATTTCGCCATAACCGGGAGAATAACTTAGCCCCGAGGTGTTGCAAAGCCCAAGTGAAGAGCGGGCTGTCAGATGTGAGGTGGGGGGCACACTCGATAACCTGTCTACAACTGCAGACACGGAGCGTGGCTGGATGGGCCTACACGCACCGGAACTTTAAGCAAACTACAGACGCGGCTCATATTTACAACGGCAGCCGAGGGAGAGGTAATGTGAGAATACAGGACACTGTCTAAAATAAAAACTGTCGACTAGTAACTATAACATGAGTCTGAGTTCAGTGACCGCAATTGATTAGAGGCACATAACGGCTTTAATTACTGCGTAGCAGAGGCTCATTAATCTATGTGAGAGATCACATCCTAGCTGCACGTGGAGTTGTGAAACATGGGTAACTCAGATCAGTAACTGAGAGACTTATTTGACCAGCCTAAAGACCTGCAATAGCTAAGAACCACCTATGTGCCAGAAAGGTATTATATGAAGCAACACTTAAGGCAAAATACTTAACTCAAGCCTAAAATGGCCGATTTCAAAGGGCTCTTTATGCCCATGTTATATGTCTATAGCTGGAAGGAATAATCATCTGTGCCTACGCATCTATGCTTATTATCTGCGACACTGTTTACAGCACAAGGGGTAAAGCTTTTAACCTGATTTATAATCTGATGGAGAGGAGGCCCACACCATAGCCTAACGTTTGTAAGGGATTTTCAACATACTTATTTGTTTACTGCGCAACGCAGCACTGCCCTGTCATTGGACTTAAATCACAAAAAATACTCATTTGGCAGTGACTTATACCGCAGCTCCTAAGCCACAATAAGTAACATAGCTCTGTGAACATCAGATCAAGGTGCTTTTGATTGAGGCGAGCATCACTGTACAACTCATTAATGTGCTGGGTCCCCACAAGTTATTAACCTGTGTAAAAGGTATCTATAAATTACAGACTCGGACATTGACCAAGGCAAGCATGTCTCCTAAAAAAATTAATAAAAAAGGGGCCGTACCAAAACAAAGAAGCCAGATTACTCCCTCAGTTAACAATTTTTTTAAATCGGTAGAGGCCAAATCTACAAGTTTAAACCCCAATGAAGACCAAGATTCTGCTGCAGCATATTCATCCTCAGACTCGGACTCTGAAACTGTGACAGACACCATCACAGTGCCTAAAGCTCTATTTGAGTCTCTCCCTTCGAAAAAGGATTTCTCTGCTTTAGTTCTACAAGTTAAGCAATGTATCAAAGAGGAAATCAACGACCTAAAAAAAGAAATATCTGAAATAGGGCACAGAGTGGAGGCAGTGGAAACTACCCAAGATACTCACTCTACGGCAATATCTGCTCTACACACCACCATCCACAAACAGAATGAAGTCATACTGGGACTGGAAGAAAAAATTGATGATGCTGAAAATAGAAGCAGAAGGCAAAATATCAGAATTAGAGGTGTCCCCGAATCCATACCGCCATCGGGCCTAGAGCAATACTTACAAGATCTCTTTAACTCTCTGAAGCAAACAGATCCCCCAATAAAGATTGAGATAGATAGAGCCCATAGGGCACTCCGCCCTAAACCGCTAGATACACAACCACCCAGGGACATAATTGTACGAATAACAAATTACCAGGTCAAAGAAGAGCTTATGAAGCTAGCCCGTGAAAAACAACCTGTCAGATACGAAAATGCCGATCTTCAATTTTATACAGACCTATCGCAGAGGACCCTTCTCAAAAGAAAAGAACTCAAACCTTTTACCATGCTTCTCAGGAAACTAAATATCCCATACAGATGGGGATTCCCTTTCCAGTTAATTATCCCCTGGCAAGGAAAGAGATTCATATGCACTACACCAGGAGATGTTAAGCAAATCTGCAAGGCCCTAGATGTTGCTCCTCCTGTGTTAGAGGAGGGAGAGGAGGCACAAAACCAACTCAAACCGGGACTCAGTAGTAACCCACTACCTCGGAGGCAGGAGTGGCAGCAAGCACAGCAGCGAAGAACACGCAGATTGAACACGGGCACTCAAAATAGCCTGCAAGAGAAAGATGGACCCTGAGCGGGTTAAGCTGTATCCTTTTATTTATGCTTGGTTTTACAGGAATATTGTTATGCTACCATACATGTTCTTCTTTTCCAGGAAATAGTTGCGAAAGACTTTCTTGTGATAAGAGACAATATGTGCTGCATAGGCAGTCTTGGTATTGTTCCAAATAGGAACTTGAGAGACTAGAGACTTTTACTTGCTAGCAATTTGTTAAGCTAATAGAAATGTTTCTCAGGTTCCCTGTTAATGCCTTTTTTTTTTTTTTTTTTTTTTTCATTTCAGAAGCCGATAGGTTGGTATAATTCAATTTATTATGTAATCGAGTTTTTTTTATCTTACTTTTGTATTTCCATTTCCCTGTTAAAATGGGATAGCTGTACAACTTTTTACTCTCAGCCAGTTGGGAGATATTCTCTCCTATAGTTAAGTTAATGTATTGTACCCTTTCGACTAGGAAAGGGGCAAAATGTTTGGTTACTTACTTTTTTATAATTTTTTCTTTTTTTTTTAAGGTTACTACAATAATGTTTGTGCATAACCAAGTGTGCTCGGAGTGTTTCAGAGGGAAGTATGTAAGGACACTATCTACATTCAGAGTCATACAGTACAAAAGTAGGTACAATGAATAGACACACGTCACAGACTTTCACAATTATATCACAAAATACAAAAGGACTAAATTGCCCGAATAAACGTAGGATGGCACTTTTGGATCTTCACAAGAAAGGGGGCCAGATTCTCATGCTACAGGAGACACACTTTAAAACTAAACAAATACCCAAATTCTTTTCATCTAACTACCCACAGCACTTTCACAGCTCTCACCCAGCCAAGAAAATTAATGGTGTCAGCATTCTGATTCATAAGTCACTTGCTTTTAGCAAAATACATGTAGAACAGGACAAAGAGGGCAGGTACATATGTGTAACGGGTCTTCTCTTTGGCAAGCCCATCACATTGGTGAACTTATATGCACCCAATAGACGCCAGAGCAAATTTATTAATTCAACCACCAACTCTATTTTAGCTCAGACTAAAGGTTCCTTAATCATAGCAGGCGACCTTAATGTCCCGTTAGACCCCCAGATCGACTGCTCTAACCCCACAACTAGACAAAAAATTCCGAACTTGCAAAGCATTTGGAAAAATTTTAAATTGCTTGGGGTGCATGACTCATGGAGATGTCTCAATCCCCAAAAAAAAGACTTCACTTTCTTCTCGATTCCCAACAGTTGTTATTCCAGATTGGATTACATTTTCGTAGATCACTTAACTCTTTCATATTTAAAAACAGCTGAGATCAAACATACCACCTGGTCAGACCATTCACTGGCATTATGTGAAATAGCTTGGCCCTCAGCTCCGCTTAGACAGTATCAGTGGAGATTAGACGAGTCACTTCTCAAGGGGAAACAACAAGTAAAGAGACTAGCTAAACACATTAAATCATATTTTACAATTAACAACACACCAGATATACCCCTAACAACAATATGGGAGGCACACAAGAGTACAATCAGGGGAGAACTCATTAAACTTAAAGCATACACAACGAGAAAGAGGAGGGAAGAATGCACCACTTTGGCCAAAGAAATTGCAGATTTAGACTACTTGCATAAGCAGTCCCCTGACAACAACCTTGTCTTGGAAAACCTTAACTTAAAGCGTGCACAATTAAACAATTTCCTCCAGTTAGATGCTCAAAGACAATTATTGTCCTTCCAACAGACATTCTATAGGGAGGGAAACAAGGCCGGGAAATGGCTAGCAAGAGCTTTAAAGCATAGACAACAAAAAACATATATACACTTCATTAAAAATGAGTCAGGAAAACGGTCAGAAGACACTCATAAAATAGCAGAAGTTTTTAAATCTTTTTATCATAAACTTTACAACTTATTCCCAGGCAGGGACGACTCCACTCATAGTCACACTTGCCACCAATACCTTTCTAATATACAAATACCACAACTGAGTAACGAGCAAAGAGAGACCCTGAACCAACCCTTTACCATTAAAGAAGTATTAGATGCTATACGTACCCTGAAAGCTAGCAAAGCGCCAGGCCCGGATGGTTTCTCGGGCCTGTATTATAAAACCTTTTCAAAATATCTTGCCCCACACTTAACCTCTTTATTCAATCACATAGCAGAAGGTCATGAATTCCCCGACACTATGTTGCAAGCACATATCTCAGTTTTAGAAAAACCGGGCAGGGTGCCTGATGTCCCCGCCAACTTTAGACCAATATCCTTGCTCAACACAGACTTGAAACTTTATGCAAAAATTTTGGCCTCTCGCATAAATCATTTTCTCCCAGAACTAATCCATCAAGATCAGGCAGGCTTCGTACCTAACAGAGAGGCGAGAGACAACACTGTGAAAGTACTTAATCTCATAGACCTTGTTTCCACAACTAACATACCAGCCCTTTTCCTCTCCACTGACGCCGAAAAGGCATTCGACAGACTTGACTGGACCTATTTACGAGCGACTCTTAATAGATTTAATTTCCCAGACCAGTTTATCCAAAGAATTATGGCCCTATACTCTAATCCAACAGCACAGGTGAGAGTAAATGGGACGCTTTCTGAGTCCTTTGAAATCAGAAACGGGTCGAGACAGGGCTGCCCATTATCCCCATTGTTATTTATTTTATCACTGGAACCACTTGCAATTAGAATTAGAGAGAATCCGCACATCAAGGGAATCATAGCAGGCACTAGACAACATAAAATGGCAATTTACGCAGACGACCTCCTACTGACGATAACTGACCCACTTAGATCTATCACATATGCAATGACTGAGCTTTCCTCTTTTGGCAGGGTATCCAATTTTTTGGTTAACATGACAAAGTCAGAATTCTTACCGATTAAGATTCCCCAACAGACACTAGAGGACATCAGAGCACTCTGCCCCTTAAAAGTACAACTCAACCGTCTTAAATATCTGGGAGTCTTTCTGACTCCAAACAGTCAATCAACACGCAAACACAACTATGGGGAACTAATTAATGAGTTTCAATCCCTAACCTCTTCTTGGCTTCTAAAAAATATTACGTGGATGGGTAGAATCCAAGCAGCTAAGATGGTACTACTACCTAAAGCATTGTACATCCTACAGACCGTACCGGTCCAGCACATCTCCAGGGAAGTAGATATTTTGCAAAAAATATTGAATGATTATATTTGGAGACGTAGACCACCACGTATTAATAAAAGCACGATTTATAAAGTTCCTGAGCAAGGCGGTCTGGGGGTCCCACACCTTAACTCATATAAACTTGCAATCTCTCTTCAGCGTGTCTTAGAGTGGTGCGGTTATGAGGGAGATAGATCTAAGGGGTGGGTACAAATAGAAACAAATATGGCAGGCACAACCCACTTAGGAAACAAATGTTGGAATATTCAGGCACTGGGGAATTCTACTATCTCCCAGTCCTCCACGTCTAACGAGACATGGAGAGACTGGTTACATGTCCTTAAGGCATACCCAAAAATTTCTTCAAAATATTCCCCACTTACAAACTTATTACTTAATCCAGAGTTCCCTCCGGGATTTACACAGGAGAAGGGTATACATGACACCCTAACTTCCCCAGTACAAATTCACACTTTATTAGATAACAACAAGGTAAAATCCAAACAACAAATTGACTCATTATCAATACCTTTTTTTGCCTCCTGGTTTAATTACCTTCAGGCGAGACATTTTTTACTCACACATAAAAGTAAAGCAGACTTTATGCGACCTTTGACAAAATTCGAGCAAGCATGCTTGAGTGATTTAAAAGGTCTCAGATCGGTTTCTACGCTATACAAGATGGTATTGGAGAATAGATTTCCGAATCTACCTTCATACACCGCAGGGTGGGATAAAGAGCTAGAAACGACTACACTTACTAAAGATTGGCAGTCAAGATTTGAGAATCTATCGCACTCAGCTCATTCTGCAAGAGCAAAAGAGACAAATATTAAAGTCTGTATGCGGTGGTACATGACCCCAGCCAAAATTAAGCGCATTTTCAGAGCGAGTTCAGACGCCTGTTGGAGGGGTTGCGGCCTACCAGGACATATGACACATATCTGGTGGGACTGTGAGCCCATCAGAGATTTTTGGTCAGCAATCTTTCAAGAAATTAATACGGTCTTACACACACAAATTAACCCGAGCATAGAATTAGCACTCCTCCACAATGATCCTCCCATAACATGCAAAATTCGCAAACAGCTGTTTAATATTATGTTAAACGTGGCAAGACAAATGATACCCAGATGTTGGAAGACTACCAAAATTCCTACTATTGGTGACTGGGAGAAATTGGTCAGCTCAGATTTGGTGTTAGAAAGATTTCATTATCTCCAGGTAGGAGGATTGGCCTTTTTTGAAGATATGCTACTTCTTTGGGAGTCATATAAATATAAGCCCAAGTAAGTTTGACATGAATGGTCTCAGCCATATATGCAACATAATAGCCTCTTATAGCAGGAACACGCTACTTCCCAAAAAGCGTTAACTTAGCTATAGGGTAGCAACATCTCTGACACCCGAGCGCACGAGTCACTCCTTTTAATAATGTAACCTATTATGTTGATGTCTTTGTTTTTTTTTTTTTGTTTTTTTTTGTTTTTATTATTTTTCTTTTTGGTTTTTTTCCCTTTTTCTTCTGTTTCAAATTAAGTTTAGTATTGATGCGTAATGGCTTGGTTAAATAGAGGCCTTGTCAAATGCACCCTGATTGATGTAGCACTTGCATGCAAAGGTCCTGCACTCAAGAGCATAAGCAAACAAAGATAAGCGATTTAATGGAGTTATATTCTCTTGGTTTGCCAAAGACATTAGCCCAGATGAATAGACTAAATCTCACATGGACTGGCTGCTTGGGTTTTGGTGCATGGGAGGTTTTCTTTGTACCTCTATGGCCTGAACACTGTGTAATTGCAACATGCTAACCTTTATTGTTGGAAAAATGTTTTGTTGTATTTCATGCATATAACTTAATAAAAAATAAATATATAAAAAAAAAAGTAATGGATTGTTTATTTTAAATAACTTTTCTGGTATTTGCAAAATAATGGTCTGGGTGCTTCCCAAGGGATGGTTATATCAGGTGCATAAATCCCAACATTTCAAGTAACCAAATAGAGACACATATATTTAATGTAAAATTACTAAAATTGTGTCACCTGTAGTACATTTTAGAAATACATGTACACTTGAAGGGATATTAAACTCAAAATGTAATTTCATAAAACAAATAAATTTTACATAGAGTATGGTAAATAAAGTTTATTTATACTTTTTTCTGCAAATTAGTTTAAATGTGCATGAGATGAAAAGGTAGCTGGTGCATTCTAGTTGGTGTCACTGGAAATCCAGACGTCTAACACATAATCCTGCACTGGCCTGTTTTGAAGGCATGTAGAGATGTCTGTGCTATGGCATTAAAATACAGTATTACACTCATATATACAATTTCTTTTTTATTTTTGGTATATGACAAGGTGTTTGACTGGAAAGGGCTATAATGAATACATGTCTAAATATTTGCATGAATATATATATATATATATATATATATATATATATATATACACGTATACACACACACACATACATACATACATATGTACATACAGTATCTCACAAAAGTGAGTACACCTCTCACATTTTTGTAAATATTTTTTTATATCTTTTCATGTGACAACACTGAAGAAATTACACTTTGCTACAATGTAAAGTAGTGAGTGTTCAGCCTGTATAACAGTGTAAATTTGCTGTCCCCTCAAAATAACTCAACAAACAGCCATTAATGTCTAAACCATTGGCAACAAAAGTGAGTACTTTTTTACATTATATATCTGTTATTAGTTGCAGATATTTTTATAGGGATTTAACACTGATTTTACATGGATTTCACCTTTATGACGACATCATAGTTCAATGCACATTTAATGCAATTTTATTACATTACATATATCTATTGCACTTTTGTTCACAAATAGGCGCCTTTAACATATACATTTTGACAAAAGAGAGTATACACCTAAGTGTAAATGTCCAAATTGGGTCCAATTAGCCGTTTTCCCTCCCCGGTGTTATGCGACTCGTTAGTGTTACAAGGTCTCAGGTGTAAATGGGGAGCAGATGTGTTAAATTTGGTGTTATCGCTCTCACACTCTCTCATACTGGTCACTGGAAGATCAACATGGCACCTCATGGCAAAGAACTCTCTGAGGATCTGAAAAAAAGAATTGTTGCGCTACATAAAGATGGCCTAGGCTATAAGAAGATTGCCAAAACCCTGAAACTGAGCTGCAGCATGGTGCGCAAGACCATACAGCGGTTTTACAGGACAGGTTCCACTCAGAACAGGCCTTGCCAAAGTAGTTGAGTGCACGTGCTCAGCATCATATCCAGAGGTTGTCTTTGGGAAATAGACGTATGAGTGCAGTCAGCATTGCTGCAGAGGTTGAAGTGATGGGGGGTCAGCCTGTCAGTGCTCAGACCATATTCCGCACACTGCATCAAATTGGTCTGCATGGCTGTCATCCCAGAAGGATGCTTCTTCTAAAGTTGATGCACAAGAAAGCCTGCAAACAGTTGGCTGAAGACAAGCAGACTAAGGACATGGATTACTGGAACCATGTCCTGTGGTCCGATGAGACCAAGATAAACTTATTTGGGTCAGATGGTGTCAAGGGTGTGTGGCGGCAACCAGGTGAGGAGTACAAAGACAAGTGTGTCTTGCCTACAGTCAAGCATGGTGGTGGGAGTGTTATGGTCTGGCCCTGCATGAGTGCTGCCGGCACTGGGGAGCTACAAGTCATTGAGGGAACCATGAATGCCAAAATGTACTGTGACATACTGAAGCAGAGCATGATCCCCTCCCTTCGGAGACTGGGCCACAAGGCAGTATTCCAACATGATAATGACCCGAAACACACCTCCAAGATGACCACTGCCTTGCTAAAGAAGCTGAGGGTAAAGGTGATGGACTGGCCAAGTATGTCTCCAGACCTAAACCCTATTGAGCATCTGTGGGGCATCCTCAGGAGTGGAAGAGGACTCTAGTGGACTCCAGTGGAAACCTGTGAAGCTCTGGTATACTCCATGCCCAAGAGGGTTAAGTCACTACTTTACATTGTAGCAAAAAGTAATTTCTTCAGTGTTGTCACATGAAAAGATATAATAAAATATTTACAAAAATGTAAGGGGTGTACTCACTTTTGTGAGATACTGTATATGCATATACATGTGTATGTGTTATTTATGTCTGTAAGTATATACATATATATACACATGTATATACATACATACATATATATATTTATATATATATATGTGTGTGTACATATATAAATATATATAAAAATTATATATATATATATAAATATATATATATATATACACATATATATATATATATACATACACATACACACACACACGTTTATATACACACATACACACACTATGGGGCCCTTTCCACTAAAATATCTTGACTGGGAAGGACTATAATAAATACATGTCTAAAATGTGCATGTATATATATATATATATATACACAGGCATACACGTTTATATACACACATACACACACTATGGAGCCCTTTCCACTAAAATACCTTGACTGGAAAGGACTATGATAAATACATGTCTAAAATGTGCATGGACATATATATATATATATATATATATATATATATATATATATATATATATATAAGGAGGTTTATAGAATTAGCGCTAAAGGACCTTGAAAAAAATTGAATATATATATATATATGTATATATATACAGTGGGGCAAAAAAGTATTTAGTCAGCCACCAATTGTGCAAGTTCTCCCACTTAAGAAGATGAAAGAGACTTGTAATTTTCATTATAGGTATACCTCAACTAGACAAAATGTGGAAACAAATCCAGACAATCACATTGTCTGATTTGGAAATAATTTATTTGCATATTACGGTGGAAAATAAGTATTTGGTCACCTACAAACAAGCAAGATTTCTGGCTCTCACAGACCTGTATCTTCTCTCCTCTGTCCTCCACTCATTACCTGTATTAATGGCACCTGTTTGAACTTGTTATCAGTATAAAAGACACCTGTCCACAACCTCAAACAGTCACACCCCAAACTACACTATGGTGCAGACCAAAGAGCTGTCAAAGGACACCAGAAACAAAATTGTAGACCTGCACCAGGCTGGGAACACTGAATTTGCAACAGGCAAGCAGCTTGGTGTGAAGAAATCAACTGTAGGAGCAATAATTAGAAAATGGAAGACATACAAGACCACTGATAATCTCCCTCGATCTGGGGCTCCACACAAGATCTCACCACGTGGGGTCAAAATGATCACAAGAACAGTGAGCAAACATCCCAGAACCACACAGGGGAACCTAGTGAATGACCTGCAGAGAGCTGGGACCAACGTAACAAAGGCTACCATCAGTAACACACTACTCCGCCAGGGACTCAGATCCTGCAGTGCCAGACGTGTCCCCCTGCTTAAGCCAGTACATAGAAATTAAAGAGTTCAAATGAGGTGCACAAACAGCCAGATGTAAATTCGAATTTTCTTTATTGCAAGTAAAATCTTCCCTCCAGGGATACAGGAATCTCAAACTTGGTAGTGAGTGGAGATAGCTTCACTCTAGTGACTGTCTGCTGACATGTTTCGGCGATGAAGCCGTTATCGTAGCTACAGTCTCAGGTGTGCACCGGTCTGATAAACCAGTTCCTGTTACCTGATTGGTCTAAAAATATAATTAAAACCATACCTGGAGTGAAGCTAACTCCCACTCTCCCAATACATATTATAATAGGATTGCAATTACCTATCAAAATGTATAACATACACAATCATGTGAAACTTGATCAACATAAAAAATCAGCTGTTATTGAGGTAGCTAATAGTTTGTAAACAATATAACAATTGGGAAATTCCAATGAATAAACACTAACAAATATGATGAGAATCATATTGATAATGCAAATAGTCAGAATAGTGAGAACAAATTATGCATGTAGTACAATATGCAAACAATTGTGAAGAGTGAACAAACATATATATGCAAATACATAAATGGGTATACCTAACCTTATGTACCACTTTATTCTGCCCGCATTTAATCACAATTACATTTTTCCTCTATTCCCTTGTATAATACTAAAAACATAATGTGCATACTGTATATCAAGTACTCATTAAATTCTATGAGTTAGGATTAAATCTTGGATACACAGACCCAGAGCCAGGATATTATTCTCAGAAATTTATCAGGTCAAATTCAGAATTTAAACCCTCTGGGACTCTGGTTCTGAGTCTGTGTATCCAAAACACCTCTCTCTTTGCCAGCAACTTTTCCTTGTCACCTCCTCTCTTGTTTAACTTGACTTGTTCTATAATAGTCCATCTGAGTGACTTGGTGCTTGTATTGTGACGTGTCTTGAAATGCTGGACCAAGGGAGTGGTCAATTTACAGTGTTTGATGTTTGAAACATGTTCCCTAATCCTTTCTCTTGTCTCCCTGGTTGTGAGCCCTGTATATTGTATCCCACACTCCGTGCAGGTTAATAAATATATTGCAAACTTAGTTCTACAATTCAGACATGAAGAATGTCTAAAAGTCTCTCCAGTTATGGAGCTCCTAAAGCCTTCTCCTTGTTGTAGATACTCACAAGCAATACACTGAGCAAAATTACATTTATATGTTCCTTTGAATGTAATCCATGATGAAGTGTCATTTTTATCTTTAAGCTGTGTAGGGGCAAGCATGTTGCTTAAACTTGTACCACGTCTAAAAGCATATCTGCACCCTTTTGTAACAATGTCTACCAAACCATCATCCGCTTTAAGGATGTTGAAGTGTTTTCTAATAATATTGCAAATTTGATGGAATTGGTTACTATATTGGGTGATGAAAGATACCCCCTCAAATTTGTCATCCCTTCCTTTATTTTTGTCTCCAAGGTAAATTCTTCTTGGGCTAACCCCAATATTGTGTCTATGATAACTGACAAGGTCCCTTTTGTAACCCCTCTCACAGAACCTCTCCTCCAGCTCTAGAGATTGCTTCTCATATTCCTCATCCGTTGTACAGTTTCTCCGGAGTCTGGTAAATTGTCCTTTAAGGACAGATTTAAAGACTCTCTTCTGATGATTGCTCCTGGCATGGAGGAGAGTATTCCCCCGTGATGGGCTTCCTGTACATCTTGGTATTGACATTTTTTCACTTGTACCTGTCAGAGTGACATCCAAATAATTAATACTGACTTTATTAAATTCATGTATGAATTTTATGCCTATATTGTTTTCGTTGAGTATGGATACAAAGCTCAAAGCTTCCTCTTCTGTACCATACCAAATCATTAGCAGGTCGTCTATGAACCTTCTATAATAAATGATTTTACATTTCCAGAGTTCATCACATCCAAAGATGTGGGACAGCTCCCACCAACCCATAAAGAGGTTGACGTATGAAGGGGCAGCTCCTTTGACACTGTTCAGCTCCTTTGACACATCTCAGCAGTGTCCGATTTTTGCCTAGTTACCAGTAGTTTCAGGTGCCGACACACATTGACTGTTTAAGCCAGTACATGTCCGGGCCTGTCTGAAGTAAGCTAGAGAGCATTTGGATGATCCAGAAGCGGATTGGGAGAATGTCATATGGTCAGATGAAACCAAAGTAGAACTGTTTGGTAGAAACACAACTCGTCGTGTTTGGAGGAGAGAGAATACTGAGTTGCAACCAAAGAACACCATACCTACTGTGAAGCATGGGGGTGGCAACATCATGCTTTGGGGTTGTTTCTCTGCAAAGGGAACAGGACAACTGATCCGTGTACATGAAAGAATGAATGGGGCCATGTATCATGAGATTTTGAGTGCAAACCTCCTTCCATCAGCAAGGGCATTGAAGATGAAACGTGGCTGGATCTTTCAGCATGACAATGATCCCAAACACACCACCCAGCAATAAAGGAGTGGCCTCGTAAGAAGCATTTCAAGGTCCTGGAGTGGCCTAGCCAGTCTCCAGATCTCAACCCCATAGAAAACCTTTGGAGGGAGTTGAAAGTCTGTGTTGCCCAGCGACAGCCCCAAAACATCACTGCTCTAGAGGAGATCTGCATGCAGGAATGGGCCAACATACCAGCAACAGTGTGTGACAACCTTGTGAAGACTTACAGAAAATGTTTGACCTCTGTCATTGCCAACAAATGATATATAACAAAGTATTGAGATGAACTTTTGATATTGACCAAATTCTTATTTTCCACCATAATTTGAAAATAAATTCTTTCCAAATCAGACAATGTGATTGTCTAGATTTGTTTCCACATTTTGTCTCTAATAGTTGAGGTATACCTACCGTATGATGAAAATTACAGGCCTCTCTCATCTTCTTAAGTGGGAGAACTTGCACAATTGGTGGCTGACTAAATACTTTTTTGCCCCACTGTATATGGTACCAATTTTAAAATACCACACAAATTATTTTGAAAAACCACAACAAAAATATTTTTTATATTATGATGAATAAGGTATTTTCCTTATTGAAGGAATGTGGGCTCAGTTAACACTGACTGCAGTCAATTTCTTCTGATTGCAGTACTGATGTGCTGAGTCCTATTGCTAAAAACAATGTTTATTGAGTATGTATAAAACCACAGAAAAAAACAAACAAAATAAAAACTGCACAAAAAAATAAACATACACAAAAACAAAGTTTATGCAGTATTTTGCTCTGGGTCTGGCTATCTGACTGAAACTAACTCATAGAAAGTATGTAACAGACAGATGCCAGATCTGAGTAATGACAGAGTAACAAATTTAATAAATATAGTAAAAATATTGGGATTTTTTTTAAAAAGGGGGAAAAAATTCATGTGGTAAAAATTCATAAGGTTAAAAATTCATGAGGTGTAAAATTAATAGGTAAAAAAAAATTAGATAGATAGATAGATTATAATTGGGAGCCTAGGATCGTATAATTCATAAAGGGGATAAATATTAAAACTAATTTTCTGCGATCTAAAAGAGCTAACCTATTAGTAGTGCGCACTACAAATAAAAATAAATATTAACAATCGTAAAATGTCTTTTTTGAAGCATAAGAAACTTCCGTTTCTTGCCAAGGATCCACTTCCGGTTTCTCCGAAACCACCAACGCCGGTGACACTTTTTGGCTCCTTCCACTATACACCAACAAACATTTCATCTTATTGAGATAAGTCTCACAATTTTTAAGCTATCAATTGACTGTATTTATTCCATATTATATGCTTCAAAAAGGACATTTTACGATCGTTAATATATTATATTGTAGTGCGCACTACTAATATATATATATATATATATATATATATACACACACAAACACACACACGTTTATATACACACATACACACACTATGGAGCCCTTTCCACTAAAATACCTTGACTGGAAAGGACTATAATAAATACATGTCTAAAATGTGCATGGATAGATATATATATATATATATATATATATATATATATATATATACACACATAAATACATACGTACATGTACATGTATGCATATACATACATGTGTATGTGTTTATATATGTCTGTGCACACACACACACATACTATGGAGCCCTTTCCACTAAAAAACCTTAAAATTTGTAAAATATTTTTTAATATTTAATCATGTATTTTACGATGTATTTAAAGGGACATGAAACCCAATTTTATTTTTATTTTTTTATAGTTTATAGTTTAGTTTATACCAAGCAGTACAAAAAAAACAAACATCTTGCTATGTGAGACACTGATACATAAATTCACAAATGCATACAATGAGAGGCACTGAGCACCCAATCCTGCTGCAAACAACAATAACAATCACATGGAATGGTACTCACATTATACGGTACAACATAGCACGCCTTCTGGCCAAGAATGAGGGCCACTTTTAGACCTTTCACGCAGTGGCGTCACTAGGGTTGGTGTCACCCGGTGCGGTAAGTCATGGTGTCACCCCCCCCCCAGAAAGCAGACACACACAAAAACACAGGCAAACACACATACAAACACTCAGACACACTTAAAACATACTCAGATGCACACACAAACACTCGGAAACAAACTCAGACACACACACAAAAACACACACACAAAAACACTGAGACACACAAAAACTCAGACACACACATACAAAATATGTAAACTGCACTGCATTAATTATAAAGCTCATGCCTAGAGCTGCTCCCTGGCTCAGCAGAACATCAAATGAAAGATAAACAGAGCACTCTAAAATAAATCACTGAAGAAAAGGTTTAGGCGCACAAACTATGAAAATTCTGCTCTCTGACTCTGTTCCAAGTCTGTCAGTGCACAGCCCTGGGCCGCATGTCACTGAGCAGTGAGCACAGATAGGCAGGCAGGTTTAGGCTAGCAGCGCAACTTTGCAAGCCCCATGGCACACCCACAACATTCATAGTGAAATTGGGCAGGGGAGGAGCAAAGTACAAACAAGCAAAAGCAGCCAGGAAAACTATTTGTTGAAATTGCAGCACTGGCTCAAGGGGCAAAAAAATTGTGTGTCTACAACTTCCCCAGTCCCACTAATGTTCACAAATGCCAGCCTCTAATAAAATAATCTATGCATCTCAACATTGTATTTCTTTGAATTTCAATAAAATTTAAAAAAAAAAAAAAAAAAAAAAATTTTTTTTTTTTTTTTTTTTGGTGTCACCCCCTGGAGGGTGTCACCCGGGTGCGGCCCGCCCCCCCCGCCCCCCCCCCTAGTGACGCCACTGCTTTCACGCTCCTAAGACTTAGGGAAGGCCAATGATAAATAGGGGGACCGCTTTTGGATACCATCTAAAAGGTAGAACCTAATTTTATTTTTTAGATTGGAGGAAGATCTGATAGGCCACTCGTAGGCCATAAACTTAACACAATAATAACAGCAGTAGCTAACGAACCGACTTATAGGTGCCAGATAACGGCTGATATAAACTTAAAAAGTAGACACTAAATATAAATTTGTACTATGAAAATACAAAAGATTGATGTGGTAATTCAGCGCTAAGATGACCCCTAAGCTGTGATGCACAGAGGGGGTCTAACCAACCCCCAAAAAACAAAAGTAAAAGAAAAGGGGAGTGGTCACAGCACCAAGAAGGCCTGAGGGTCAATATACACACAAAAGCGAATTAAATAGTATAAGTACTTAAAATAAATTTATTACATACAATTAAAATGAAGTGGAAATTTAGGCTTAGTTTATTACATAGACAATATAAAAATGGATCAATATGGGATGCGATAAAAGTGCAAATAAGTGGTAAGACCCTGCTTTCCTACAAGGAAAATGGGTATAAAGGCTGGAGTTCTATACTGTGTATCGCAACTAAAGCTTATTAGGGAAAGCAAGCCCTTACAGGAGAAGTGTTAGATTGACTTCCGCATAAAACAATACTTTAGATAAAAATGGTTAAAATAACTAACAGATATAAATACGATTAAATACAGTTAATAAAACAAAGAATAAGAGCAGCTAATCACTGGTAACGATGCCCCAGTAAGGTTTAATTAGAATAGCTGAAAAGTGCAGCGCTGCGTGGGTTAGCACGATAGGAAAACAGCCTGCTGATTTAAACTGTTGAGTGCTGGCAGCTGATTACTGGTGACAATATCCCAGTAAGGCTGGGTGAATGGCTGAATAGTATAGTGCTAGATTGATTAGCACAATAAGAAACAGCCTTCAGTTATGGATCCATATCTGAGGGTTGACCGCGGTAAGATCCTGGAAATGAGGTGCTGGCAGGAGCCGCACTCAAAAACAGAAATCTCAGGCACCGGGTTCTGACAAAATAGTGAAGTAATAACACAACAATTAGTAAGTGATTACACACAGAGTGCTTTGGGGTTGTATAACAAATAATGATAAAAATGAGAATTCAAATAAACAATAATTGCAATAAAAGCACAAAAATACAAAAAGCAAAAAATTCAAACAATTCACATTAGAGGTCCAATGAACTAAAATTCATCAAACGTATAGATATCCAAAAAAGATTTGATGTTCAACAAAGGATCGTGACAAGAGTATGTGCGTGAGCAAGAAATTTTTTTTGAAGAAATGTCAGTGAAACAAATAGTGGCAATAAATGAATCCAAAAGAATTCCTGTTCAGCAAAAAATCGTGATGAAAATAAATGTTGGTTAAAAGCAAAAATTAAAAACAAAAAACAAAAAGCAAAAAATGTGAAACAAAGTGTGTCAGTGAAAAAATAACAATCACGTTGTATCCAATTGCAAACCAAATGCTCAAATGTAGAAATGCTCCAAGTCTCAAAGTGTTAGAAAAATGGAGACAGGGTGTCCAAAGAATTCCTTAATGGAGCTCGGCTGCTTCTATGATTTATTGGTCGATCCCTAAAATCAAAAATAAAACATAGCGTAGCAAAATTTACACAAGCTGAGAAGTATTAAAAAGATGCTTACCAATGGGTCGTCTACGCGTTTCGGTCCTCACAAGACCTTTATCAAGACTGAAGTTTTTGAGTGCGGCTCCTGCCAGCACCTCATTTCCAGGATCTTACCGCGGTCAACCCTCAGATATGGATCCATAACTGCAGGCTGTTTCTTATCGTGCTAATCAATCTAGCACTATACTATTCAGCCATTCACCCAGCCTTACTGGGATATTGTCACCAGTAATCAGCTGCCAGCACTCAACAGTTTAAATCAGCAGGCTGTTTTCCTATCGTGCTAACCCACGCAGCGCTGCACTTTTCAGCTATTCTAATTAAACCTTACTGGGGCATCGTTACCAGTGATTAGCTGCTCTTATTCTTTGTTTTATTAACTGTATTTAATCGTATTTATATCTGTTAGTTATTTTAACCATTTTTATCTAAAGTATTGTTTTATGCGGAAGTCAATCTAACACTTCTCCTGTAAGGGCTTGCTTTCCCTAATAAGCTTTAGTTGCGATACACAGTATAGAACTCCAGCCTTTATACCCATTTTCCTTGTAGGAAAGCAGGGTCTTACCTCTTATTTGCACTTTTATCGCATCCCATATTGATCCATTTTTATATTGTCTATGTAATAAACTAAGCCTAAATTTCCACTTCATTTTAATTGTATGTAATAAATTTATTTTAAGTACTTATACTATTTCATTCGCTTTTGTGTGTATATTGACCCTCAGGCCTTCTTGGCGCTGTGACCACTCCCCTTTTCTTTTACTATGAAAATACAAAAGATTCTGGGCAGTGATCGTACTTAAAGAGAGACTTAAAATATATAGTCGGTATATACAATACATTTATGTCAAAGTACAGCTGTTATGTATAAATAAACTAAGAACACCTGCCTTAGGTTTGCAGAGAAAAAAGTGTAATGAACGGCAGGGTCCATTAGCTATGAGGTTAAGAATAGTTAGCGCTTAGGATAGAGCAGAGACTACCTAACTCTGCCTAGAATTCTGGAGGGTTTTAGTTGCCCCTGTCCGCAATAGTTCTAAGTAAGGGGGGGGGCGCCTAGCAGGGCAATAACTCATTGCTGAAGTAAATGCCAAACACTTTTGAACTAAAACAACTAAATAACAAAATAAATCTCCAGGCTACCACCAATGAATATATATGAGTGCGTGTTACCAGCAGTGTTCTATAATAGAAATCATGTTAGTGATTATTTTCTGGCAACCTATCTGACAAATTTCAATGCAAAAAGCTAGTAAATAGTAAGTACTGCCAAATCTCCACCCTTGAACAGATATAGTGCCCTGCCATTCTAGATTGTCTATACGGAAGGCAGTATGATAATGTAGGATGCATTTGAGACTAACACTTAAGGGCAGACCCAACTTATAGAATATTGAAATAGAGCAGGGTGTAGAATGTAATGAACAGTGACTAGACCTTTAAAGACCATGCCTTACTAGACACTATAGGAGCATAGTGAACCCTGTCGCCCGGCCGCAGACACCAGAGTCACAACCTAATTTAACAATCAGAAGGCAAAAAGTAGTAACTGTTATTTACAAGAACTCAAGTTTTTACGTGACACATATCTCACAGAGAAATATATATGTTAATAACCAATAGCTTGTCATCATAGTTTAAGTCTCATAAGTTGGGTGTTTCAGGCTATAAAGCCGTCATTTAAAGCTATGAGGCCAAGGTACTCAAAGTCAAGTCACATCAATAAGAACGATTTTACCCTATGCCAATTCATCCAAAACAAGCCTGTCGCATGACAAGCTGAGGAGTAAAAGTCTTTGCTAAACTTAAAGGGACAGTCAAGTCCAAAAAACTTTCATGATTCAGATAGGGCATGTAATTCTAAACAACTTTCCAATTTACTTTTATCACCAATTTTGCTTTGTTCTCTTGGTATTCTTATGCTAATTTCTTAGACCTTGAAGGCCGCTTCTAATCTAAATGCATTTTGATAGTTTTTCACCACTAGAGGACATTAGTTCCTGTGTTTCATATAGATAACATTGAGCTCATGCTTGTGAATTTACCATGGAGACAGCTCTGATTGGCTAAAATGCAAGTCTGTCAAAAGAACTGAAATAAGGGGGCAGTCTGCTAAGGCTTAGATACAAGGTAATTACAGAGGTAAAATGTGTAGTATTATAACTGTGTTAGTTATGCAAAACTGGGGAATTGGTAATTAAGGGATTATCTATCTTTTAAAACAACAACAATTCTGTTGTTGACTGTCCCTTTAACCTATTTCAGATCTAAGGCGATAGCAAGATAGTGTTAGCACTATGTAATGCAGCCCAAATCTCCATAGCCAGCGATCCAATGTAGAAGGGTGTACTCCCGCAGCATGAATGAGATCCGTCAAGCCTGAAATATATTTAAGGGGACCTCCGATTGTGCTCCACATCACTAGTGCCGTGGGCTTCAAACATAGCTAATCAGTTGGCTCAGTCAGGGCCCCCACTGTTAAAGATATCTCCATCACCAAATCAGCAGTATGCTGTAAATTCACCAGGAAAGTCTCTGGAATGTCTTGCGGCCTCAGTAATCAAGGTAAATTAAGGTCCCATTTCGCTGAAGGGGTTTCCGTGTAACATGTAGGTACAGGCTGCCGGGCGGTATAGGTTGTGTTATGTTCCACTAAGGTAGGCAATAGAGCCCCCCGCGATGAAGAGAGCTGATCACAAGACCGCCATTTACCTTTTCTTGAAGCAGCTACACACGCAGGTTGCATATTTGGGGCTAGCAGAATTATATCTATCCTTTAGCAAAGTATCTTTTCTTGCTCTTCCAAATGCCCTTTGAACACAACAAATAGGTCTTCCATGCTGTAAAGTTGGGCGATGGGAAACATTTTAATACCAATATAATATTGAGTATAGTATAACCAGCTCTCATATCTTAGCAAGTCTATAGCCTCATGTTAGTGGCCATGTGTGACCGGATTACAGTCCCTTGTTAGCGGTAGGCACTTGCCGGTTCAGGAACTCACTGTTGAGTCTTGATCTACTAGGTGGAGAGGGCTCTGGCAATCAGAGAGTAATTTTCATCTATGTGCCACCGTGCAGCTGTGGCTTATCTCTTGGCCATAGAACAATCTGTTGTTTATTTATTAGGCCATATTAGTGGGTGATGCTAGCCAAAGTGTAGTTCTTTATGAGCTCTTCAGTGAGCATTTTAAAGCCTTTTTATCTGAATAATGCCTAAGCTCTAGGCCTCAATCGGTGATACCTCAGTTTGTGTGGGCCCTCAGATTAATTAAATAGGTATGTATGCCTGGTAGATGGGGCCCAGCAGTGATAAGAGTAATGCTTTCAGTGCTCTGTCGCACCTGATCCCCAATATCTAAGTCGCAACTGCGGGCAGGCCAGGCTGTGGAGGGTCTAGACCCGCTTATTATGTCTGTGTGTAAGTCGTGGCCCGTCTGTCAAACAACTGTGCACTTACTCTCTCAAGATTGCGTGGATCGCTGGGTGCCGTTCCGGCCCTCAAGTTGCCACCCTGAACTCTCCTCCTCCTTTGTAGCAAGGCCGCTCGATCCAGGCGGGTCTGGGAGTTTCTCTTCAAGCGGTCCAGAGAGGGGATCTCCCCAGAACACAGCCGTCAGCACCACATGGTTCGTTGTGCAAGACAGATGCGGTCTCGCAATGTAAGGTAGGTTCAGCGGTCTTCTAGCTGCCGCTCCGCCTCCCTGTCCTTTCTGTTATGGGTTCATGTAGCGCTAACAGCTCTGCAGGCCGTTGTCACTCACCCTTCAGTGGCAGAGGATCAGGTGCGGGAGATGACTCCGTCTATTCCGGCAGTTCCAGCTTTCAGGCCCAATGTGGATGCGGTCACAATAGCCACTGCTTGCGCCCAAACTCCGCTTTCACAGGTCTGCTAGCGGCATCCCAGCTTCTCCCCCAGCTACAAAGATGCTAATCTGGGTAGTTTTTGATGTGAATAGAGTAACTTTTATCGGCTTTTGGTATAAACTATGGCGGGAGCTATTGTCAGCAGACACAGCCACTCAGCACGCTAGCTAGCTAGCATTGTTGAAGAAGCAACAATGCACTAATGTGAGCCAGATGAATGCACTGGGTGAGCCAACAAGATGTGGCATAAAATAAATTTGCAAGCCATTAGTCAGAAGCTCTTAAGTCTACATAAGTATTATTTTCAACAGAGGATATCAGGAGAACAAAACAAATCGGCCCCTAAGTGGAGAAGTTAACGAGGTCACAGTCTCCAAAGTCCTGGGTGGCAAACAATTAGAACACACATGTATCTGTTTTTACCCCTTCACACCTGTTAAACACATAGTAAAAAAAAAACTTTGTTAAAAATAAGATTTTCTAATAAAATAGAGAATTCTATTATACAAGAATGTTCATTTCAATGTCATTCTTACTAAAGATTAAAAGACGAAAACAAATGTCATGGCAAAACTGTAAAGAAAAATATTCAATGTTCAGACCATTATCTGTTTGGCAAATATAAACTCCAGTACAGCAGCAAATTTTTATTATACAAAAAAAAAAGAGTATAAAGAATCTGACGTTCAAAGTAGTGAAAATTAAAATAAATCTTTATTATATATTCTTCAAGTTAAATTCTTCACAATCCCTACAGGTAATACACAGCCTCAAAAAAAGACATCCTATGCATGCCTACGGTATTTCCTAATTTTAATTAGACTGATCTGTTGTCTTTTCTAAATATAAAAAAAAACATAATCCAAAAGGATTAGCGCAAATTCTATCACATCACACAGCAGTGGCACTGTAACATGTTTGGGATTATAAACCACTTTGTCCCAATAAAAATATTTCTTCTTAGTTTATAGAAACAGTTTAAAACTATATAATCTGTACTGTCATTTAGAAGAAACATCAGGATCCCTTAAGGATTACTGTACAATATAGCTGGGTGTGTTACCAGCAGTTAGACCTATGAATAATGAATCAGGATTTTGGAATGTGAGGATGATCTGAAAGGAGTGCTGAGATATAAGGAGGTATAATAACAAATACTACAGTTGGAATTTCATGTACTTGATGTTGACTGTTTCAATAGAAATTGTAACAACCATTTTTTCTGTAGGATTGATTGGACCATGGGGTCAATGAAAATCTATTGACTGCGGCCTTTTCGGCTCTTTTTCTGGCTAAAAATGCCACTTTTAATTTTGGCACAATCACAATAGTGCATTTTCAGCTATTTCCTGCAACTCACAGGGAAAAAAGCCCTGTATATGGCTGAAAAGATCTGACTGATCACAATCTATTTTGAACCTGTTTGCCTTTTTAAATTCAACATCTCAAGGCACTTGATAAATCCCCACAATGGCCTTTGAACGTTTTTTTTTTTTTGCAAGTATTCCAACACTATTTGGAAACATTGGACACAGGAAACATTTTAGAGGTATATTAACATACATGGTATCAATTCATTAAAGCTCTATCCAGTGGCCAGGGCACACATTTACATGTACAGATAGGGTCATTTACATTTGTATAAGGATTGAATATGCAATATCCTGTACAGCTAAGGGATCTGAAGGAAAAATAAGTTTAGGACCCCAACATCTAGAAATGGCATGGCGCAATGTCTTAATCTTTGTTTCTAAGTCACACTTGCACTGCTGTGATTGTCCCTATTAGTACTGGTATCTTCAGAAATGACCTTTAAAATGGCATTGAGCAATTTTGATTTCAAAGCGTATCTATTTCAATCCTCACCACTGCACAAACGTCTGCATCCTGAATGTATGTAGGCATGATAGGGATACTGGACAAGCTTGCTCAATCACTAGATTGTCACATTTAGGGACAGATTACAAGTGGAGCTGTATTTTGTGTTTCCACTATAGCGCTAGAATTAAACTTTTTGCGCTCGTCGGGTTGCACTGGTATTACGAGTTGAAAGTTAAAAGTTATCCCTCTCGCAATAACCCGACGTGCACACAGCTTACTTATAGATCAATTAGACAATAACCTATTCACCCATAGAAGTAAAAGGAGAAAAAAAGTGGGGGGAAAAAACTAACCGACTTGCGTGCAAACACGTACCCAATTGTATATTATAAATATTGCATAAATATGCTTTTACATGTTTTCTTCTACTTAATGGCAAAGGGCTCCAATGCACCTCTATATATGTCTATATATGTGTACATATGTATTTATGTTTTTATATGTGTATATATGTCTGGAAATACATATATACACATTTAAATACATATGTACACATATAAAGACATATATATATATATATATATATACATACACAAATATATACAGTATATATATATATATATATATATATATATATCCATCTTTAGAGAGGTATATCTATGTATATCAATGTTAAAGTCCTTTGCCTGCCTTTTTTTTCTAACACCTGAGACATCATATCTTTGAACCCTTACATTTTTTTATTGCAATTTTTTGTTGAATAATTTTTATTAGACAGTTTTATTAGGAGCGTAACTGTACTTTTAATGTATTTTTGATATGCTTTGTGACACTTTTTTGACTTGCATAACAGTTAACCATAGCTCTGAAATCGCGGTAATAAATCTGGCGTCAACTTGTAATATGAGCTCAATTTAAGCTCTTGTTTAGAAGTACAATAATGTAGGTACAATCAGAGTAAAATGCACTGTCATGAATGTGTTGATGATGATGACCACCACAGAGCAGGAAGGACTGTACCATAAACATTATCTACTCAATGCTGGAAATCAAAGTTTACATTTGGATTCTTCTGTTTTATGAAGTTAGCGCGCTTATACCTTGGTCTGCTTTTACAAAACTGCATTTCAGTTAAAAACAAAACATAACGCTGTGGAGCAGAAGAATTGCAGGCCACTTCCACAGCAGTTTAAAGGCAGTCCCCTTTTTAGGCAGAAACAGGAGAATGAAGGGCTTCCCCAGCACCGTCTTAAGCAAGACAACATCAACACTAGGTGGAAATCAACTTTGAAGATGGTGGAATGTTGGAGCAAAATAGCGGTACTCTATGCTATGGCTTCCTGTCAATTCATTGGAATTGGGAGCCCAATAGGCAGAGATGAGTGGATCATTATTGGTCAGGTAGTGGCAGTCCTAAAGCCTTTTAGGTATATCATAGAGAACTTGAGCCAAAATACTCTCAGTCTTGGTCAAGTCATAGCCTTGTTCAGTCATCTCACATTGCTAGATGGTCAGATAGAATACTCTCTTTGACATATGAGTACAGGCCAGGGAGTGAAAATATGACAGCTGATTGCCTGTCTTGTTTGCCTTTGCCATTACCAGATGTTCAACTGGAGGATGATAATAGTTGTTTTACTTCTTACAAGCAAAAAATAATTAAAGCTGCTTGTTTAGCATTCCCAATTCAGCAAGCATTATGGGAATTTCTGTTGAAGAAATGGCCCAGCACTTACGTTGTAAAGGACTTGATTCAGCATTGCTGCCTTATTTTAGAGTAGGTAATGATCTTCTCTTACAAAAGGGCTGTGCTACGAGGCACACACTGACTACATGTGCCAAAAGAATTAGAACCAACATTCATAAGTCTTGCTCATGATACTCTACTAGTTGAGGTGACAAGTGGCAACATAAGTATTGTTTGACACTGATGCATGAACGGGCTCCTCTACAACTAGAGATGATGGTGGCAATGGAGAGAATCAATGCAGGTGGAGACTCCTGGCCTAAAACCCATAATGCACAGGTTCTGTAGTGGAATCTCCATCTCCACTATGTCCTAAGACTCATAATCAAGTTCCTCATAATTAAGTTCCTCCTGGTCCAGAGTAAAGGGCGGCTGTAGAAGACATACTGGAATTAGAATAATAATAATAATAATAATAAGATGGCTGCCGATAGTGAATTAACTGTGTGTGTGTATATATATATATATATATATATATATATATATATATATATATATGTCCAATCTGAAAGATAAGCGCACAGAGAAACTTCTCATAGTATAGTCTGTTTAATAAATTTCCATAAAAAAAACACACTTCCAACAACCCCTTCAGGGTGGGTACTCACACAGATGACCTCAATCAGTATGAGGTAAGTTGAATGCGGGTCTTACACAGAGGTGTAATAGACCAGTATGCTGCAGATGGAACTGAACCCTATATGTCTGTAATGTTATCGTCAGCAAAAAAGTTGATACATTTAAAACAAATATCGGAGCTGTGTATACAAAGTACTACAGTGTAGCGTGTATCCCGATCAGCATCCTGCTCCGTGGCGTAAGGTCGGCGTGGCCTAACGTATTTCACAGAATAGTTCTGCTTCGTCAGAGGCTTTGTGAACGCCCACCGTGCCTGCTGCTGTATTTCAATGTAAGTGCAGCGATAGAACACGCCTCCACCTTAAACTACGTCACGGGCCAGGCACGTATATGATCTGGATATTAACATAAGCGAGTGTATAGATAATAAAACAGAAAAAGCGAGCCTAAAATAACTTTCAAGAAAGGCACTGGATATTCTTTGACATTACTATCTATATATCCATATAATTACATAAAAAAACTATACTAAATTACTAGATACTTCATACTAAATATAATAAATGTTACATATGTACTCGCAATATTAAATAGAATAAAAACTCCTAAAATTAGTTATCCATATTGAAAGGAATATAAAAGAAGGAAATATTTGATAAAATGGCTCGTACATAAATGTACACCCTTCTAAAATTGGTATATAGTGTGAGCCCATAAATGTAAAAATACTAATAATAAATAATATAATCCTATAAATGATAATTTCATACATATACAGTATATTCAACTATAAATTCATAAGTAATATTAGGTTAAAAACATGTAGTATACAATTAATATAATCATTAAATTCCCTTAAATGACATATAAGGGGTTATATTTAGTGAAAAATACATGTATATAGACACATATATATATATATATATATATATATATATATATATATATATACTTATGTGTATACCAGTATTTATGCTGTAGCTTTTATGTGGACACACAAATACAGCTCCACATATATATACCCTAGCACTTATACACGTATATACAGTATACACGCTTACACAGAATTCCAAATAACCAGACGAGGAGTTTTAAGAGATGATGTATATATTTCTCACACTATGAAAGCCTGAATATCTACCTCTCTGTTCATTCCTAAAGGTTCTAATGTTTGGAGTGTGTGAATCCAATAGGTCTCACGTTGTCTTAACTTGAGTAACCTATTCCCTCTTCTCTCATCCAAAAATACCTACTCAAATCCCTTAAACCTTAGACTAGAAGAGTCATTTTTATGTATTTTCCTGAAGTGATCTGTCACACCATGGGATATATCCCCCTTTTCAATGTTGTTTACATGTTCCATTATCCTCCTTTTTATAGTTCTTTTCGTTCTCCCTATATATTGTATTTTGCACGAACACTCAAGAAGGTAAACAACATATTTAGATTGACAATTCATATGATTGTTTATCGACTTATTGAAATTATTGACACTGGAAGTGATATTCTTCTTATCACTTGTTATTAGAGAGCAAGTGTTACAGCCCTTTCTGTTACATTTGTAAAAACCTGTAGTTGATGTATTAAGCCAATTATCCTTTTTGTTTTGTTTATCCCTAAGGTAGCTAAGTGCCAGGATATTTTTTAAATTTCTATTTTTTCTAAACACTACCTTGGGTCTATCATCAATAGATTTTTTTAATAAAGGATCTTGCTGAAGAATGTACCAGTGTTTACAAATAGCTTGTTTAATTTCCTTAGCTGCATAATTGTACTTTGTTAAAAATAAATTATTATTTAATTTTTCTTTAGACAATCGTGCTGAGGTACTCAGCAATACAGATCTATCTAGTTTCTTCGCTTGCATATATCCCTTCTCTATGATATGTTCAGAGTATCCTTTTGCTCTGAACCTTCTTTTTAAATGATCTACTGAAAACTCATCCCCTTTCCATATGACTATAATATCATCTATGAAACGTTTCCATAAGATGACATTATCCTTGAAAGGGTATATATATATATATATATATATATATATATTCACATATGACTCTGCTCTTCTAATTTCAAAACTTTAATTATATCATAATTCCAACGTTTTGGCCTCCACTTGGGCCTTTGTCAAACTAGAAGAGCAGAGTCATATGTGAATTACTGACATCAGCTCTGAAAGAGGACACGAGAATGCAGTCCCATATGGATATATATATATATATATATAAATATATACTGTATATATATATATATATATATATATATATATATATATATATATATATATGTGTGTGTGTGTGTGTGTGTGTGTATGGCTTCAACAGATTATAGGGCTGGTCTCCAATTTTTTTCCAAGTGTGGCATTAGCACATTTGGAAGCTGTTGCTGTGGACCCACAACATAAGCTCAAAGGAGCTCTCAATGCAAGTGAAACAGGCCAGCCTTAGGCAGCAAAAAAAGACATCAAACAGAGAGATAGCAGGAATATTAAGAGTTGCCAAATCAACAGTTTGGTACATTCTGAGAAAAACAGAATGCACCGGTGAACTCTGCCACACATAAAGGCCTGGATATGCACAGAAGACAACACTGGTGGATGATCATATGATCCTTTCCATGGTAAAAAAAAAAAAACCTTCACAACATCCAGCCAAGTGAAGAACACTCTCCAGGTGGTAGGTATATTATTACAGAGGGTTCACTACAAGGTGAAACCCCATTCATAAGCCTTAAAGGGACATTAAACCCAATTTTTTTTCTTTCATGATTCAGATATAGAAAACAATTAGAAACAACATCCCAATTTACTTGTATGATCTAATTTGCTTCATTCTTTAGATATCCTTTGTTGAAGAAAACATAAATTATGCTTACTTGATCATTTTCTGTTCTTCTGATGGAAAGAGTCCACAGCTGCATTCATTACTTTTGGGAAATAAGAACCTGGCCACCAGGAGGAGGCAAAGACACCCCAGCCAAAGACTTAAATACTCATCCCACTCCCCTCATCCCTCAGTCATTCTGCCGAGGAACAAGGAACAGTAGAGGAAATATCAGGGTGAAAGGTGACAGAAGAATAAAATAAGGACGCCCCACATAAAAAATTATGGGTGGGGAGCTGTGGACTCTTTCCATCAGAAGAAAAGAAAATTATCAGGTAAGCATAATTTATGTTTTTCTTCTTAAATGGAAAGAGTTCACAGCTGCATACATTACTTTTGAGAAAACAATACCCAAGCTATAGAGGACATTGAATGCCAAGACGGCCCATTCTGAGGGTACAAGCCTGAAAACCACTGCCCACAAAAAAAATAGCTTCATCCGAAGCCGAGAAAAATTTGAAAGGAAAAGCCCCGAGGACACTGACCCGCAGGTAGTCCAGAGCCAGACGAGAGACTGCAAAATCTGATTCAACTGAGCCAACAGGCCTCCAGGAGACACCATCGCCCAACAGTCGGTCCCTCCTCACTCACCCCTCACTAAAGAAGGGAACACCAGCCTAAACTCCCAAAGGGAGAGAGCCAGGAAAACCGAAGGAAAAAAAATGAAAGGCCACAAAATGCATAAAAGGAAACCCCCCCGAGTAAGCCCAGTTCACAAAGGCCCAAATGGGTCCCGACATACAAGGGGAGACTACGCCTAGACCTGGGAAACCAGAAATATAGGACCAGGCATAGAAACAGAGAAAACTTTCTCTCAAACGTCGTGCAAAAGCACCAAGGACAACAGAAGACGGAGTCCTCACATAGTTCTGAGCTTGGAACACTGAAGTATTCCGCTACAAAAAAAGTGTAACAGACGCAGACGAAAAACCTTAATTCAAGAACACACTCCCATCCTCAGGATGACACAGGGAATACTTGCTGAGAGCAAAAGCGGCCAGCCAAATAACAGATTGCAAAAGACCACTCCCAGATAGAGAGCACCCTAAAAGGCAATCCAAGTCACTAGACCTACCCACAGGTCTTCCAAAAAAGGGGGAATCATAACCTCTACGAGGTCACCCAAGAAGAGAAGTGACACCCCGAATCCAAGGTGGAGCAATCCTCTGCTTCTAAGCGAAGGTAGCCAGCTAGCTACTATGCAAGTGTGGCTAATCCCCCTAAGGGACACAAGGCGCTGATCATTTTATCAACGTTTTGGCCTCCACTTGGGCCTTTGTCAAACTAGAAGAGCAGAGTCATATGTGAATTACTGACATCAGCTCTGAAAGAGGACACGAGAATGCAGTCCCATATGGATATATATATATATAAATATATACTGTATATATATATATATATATATATATATATATATATATATATATATATATATATATGTGTGTGTGTGTGTGTGTGTGTATGGCTTCAACAGATTATAGGGCTGGTCTCCAATTTTTTTCCAAGTGTGGCATTAGCACATTTGGAAGCTGTTGCTGTGGACCCACAACATAAGCTCAAAGGAGCTCTCAATGCAAGTGAAACAGGCCAGCCTTAGGCAGCAAAAAAAGACATCAAACAGAGAGATAGCAGGAATATTAAGAGTTGCCAAATCAACAGTTTGGTACATTCTGAGAAAAACAGAATGCACCAGTGAACTCTGCCACACATAAAGGCCTGGATATGCACAGAAGACAACACTGGTGGATGATCATATGATCCTTTCTATGGTAAAAAAAAAAAACCTTCACAACATCCAGCCAAGTGAAGAACACTCTCCAGGTGGTAGGTATATTATTACAGAGGGTTCACTACAAGGTGAAACCCCATTCATAAGCCTTAAAGGGACATTAAACCCAATTTTTTTTCTTTCATGATTCAGATATAGAAAACAATTAGAAACAACATCCCAATTTACTTGTATGATCTAATTTGCTTCATTCTTTAGATATCCTTTGTTGAAGAAAACATAAATTATGCTTACTTGATAATTTTCTGTTCTTCTGATGGAAAGAGTCCACAGCTGAATTCATTACTTTTGGGAAATAAGAACCTGGCCACCAGGAGGAGGCAAAGACACCCCAGCCAAAGACTTAAATACTCATCCCACTCCCCTCATCCCTCAGTCATTCTGCCGAGGAACAAGGAACAGTAGAGGAAATATCAGGGTGAAAGGTGACAGAAGAATAAAATAAGGACGCCCCACATAAAAAATTATGGGTGGGGAGCTGTGGACTCTTTCCATCAGAAGAAAAGAAAATTATCAGGTAAGCATAATTTATGTTTTTCTTCTTAAATGGAAAGAGTTCACAGCTGCATACATTACTTTTGAGAAAACAATACCCAAGCTATAGAGGACATTGAATGCCAAGACGGCCCATTCTGAGGGTACAAGCCTGAAAACCACTGCCCACAAAAAAAATAGCTTCATCCGAAGCCGAGAAAAATTTGAAAGGAAAAGCCCCGAGGACACTGACCCGCAGGTAGTCCAGAGCCAGACGAGAGACTGCAAAATCTGATTCAACTGAGCCAACAGGCCTCCAGGAGACACCATCGCCCAACAGTCGGTCCCTCCTCACTCACCCCTCACTAAAGAAGGGAACACCAGCCTAAACTCCCAAAGGGAGAGAGCCAGGAAAACCGAAGGAAAAAAAATGAAAGGCCACAAAATGCATAAAAGGAAACCCCCCCCGAGTAAGCCCAGTTCACAAAGGCCCAAATGGGTCCCGACATACAAGGGGAGACTACGCCTAGACCTGGGAAACCAGAAATATAGGACCAGGCATAGAAACAGAGAAAACTTTCTCTCAAACGTCGTGCAAAAGCACCAAGGACAACAGAAGACGGAGTCCTCACATAGTTCTGAGCTTGGAACACTGAAGTATTCCGCTACAAAAAAGTGTAACAGACGCAGACGAAAAACCTTAATTCAAGAACACACTCCCATCCTCAGGATGACACAGGGAATACTTGCTGAGAGCAAAAGCGGCCAGCCAAATAACAGATTGCAAAAGACCACTCCCAGATAGAGAGCACCCTAAAAGGCAATCCAAGTCACTAGACCTACCCACAGGTCTTCCAAAAAAGGGGGAATCATAACCTCTACGAGGTCACCCAAGAAGAGAAGTGACACCCCGAATCCAAGGTGGAGCAATCCTCTGCTTCTAAGCGAAGGTAGCCAGCTAGCTACTATGCAAGTGTGGCTAATCCCCCTAAGGGACACAAGGCGCTGATCATTTTATCAACCTCGAAAGAAGGACAGGCTGAGTGGACCTCGCCGGGAAACGAACTTGCAACCCACGGTCCGCTACAGTACAGAGTAGCCACAGAGCATTAGTATGCTGAGCTATCTGACTGGGATTCAGAAGATGACAACGTCTCTCAGAGCCCACTCCCAGCCAGGTGATAGCTTCAGCAACAGCAGTTCTGAACAGGGGAAAAGAAGCACCCCAAAGCCAGCTCAAAACAAGCGGAAGAATGGCCACAGCTTATCCAACAGAGCACGGGTGCAACCTGGCTCCTTAGAACAGACAACAGGACCGTAGACCCAAAGGGTCTAGCAAAACAGTCCAACTTAGTCCTGACACAGAGCCAACAAGACTCCAAATGGAATGTAACCCATAGAGAAAATCCTTCTCAGCTAGGGAAACCCACAAGTTCCAACTCCTGAACCAGGAGAGGCCTTAAGAAAGGACCGCATCTCCATAAAAAGGAGACTAAGCTCTCCCCCAAGAAGGGAAAAGGGCCAACAGGCAGCCCCTCCCATAAGTCACGAAGCCACAGGTTAAAGGAGAGGTCAATCCCCCTTGAAAGTGATTCCCCTAAAAACTAGCCTGCTAACATGCAACCAATGCGCAATAGTAGCAGCAGTGACACTGCAAGTCCATTCACCTGCGGAGCAGAGATTCAATGGATACTACAGCAAGCTGACTAAGGGAAAGCTGTCTAAGGTGCAACCCAGCCCCAACGAGCAACGACACTCGGAAAACCTAGCCAACCAAGACCAAATCAAGCAATCCGAGGAAAGGACATAGCCCAGGTTTCCAGGAACTGGGGAACCCCGAACCAACCTTGGAGCCTAAAGGTCTAGTATCAACCCACAACAGGATCCACAAGAGAAAATGCTGAATGAAGCCCAGCAACCGGAAGCCCCAAGGAGAACAGGTCCAAACCCCCAACTGTTTAGATAAACAGAACCCGCAAACTTAACACCCCGTCTGAATAACAACCCAGACCACAGGGGATACTAATGCGATATCCAGATCAACCCAGATAACGAGAAAAACATGCAAATCCCGACCTAAGGAGGAGACCACCTCTTGCCCCACTCTCTAAGGAGCCAAGGAGGTAAAAGTCGTACAACAACGCTAGAGCTTCTAAACTTCTCATGACAATAAAGCAAGGGATACCTCAAGGGCAAAACCACTCAAGCAAAGGCTAGTGTCCACCTAACCTCCGCACAAGCGGATGATCACAAGGAGAAGGGGCGCAGACCAACCCCCACTCTGGGAGGAACAGACCATGTCCAGTGTCCCTAACAGGGAACAAACATCTCAGCACCTAAAAGGAGACCTAGCATGGAGATCAGAAAAACAGCTAGACAGTACACAGTAGATGTGCAATAGCTGCAGCTGGTTACATTCTGCAACCCAGTCACTGCAAGTTGAACTACCCTTCAACTTACTAGCTGCTGAGGACCAAGTCTAATGACAATCCTCGAGCCTCAAAAGAAAGGCCAAGCCGCTCACCCGGCGGGAAGAAGGCACTAAGCCCTCCAACTCTCCACCATGTGGGGGAGGAACACTAGGGTCCGACCATACCAGACGCCATAGAAAATGACGCAGCAGAACTCCACTGACCCAGTAATCTAATTGAAGGCTATAAGGACTGAGACAACCCTATCTGCCTTGTAGACCCCACAGGTCCTCTAAAATGCTTAGTTGAATGTAAAACAAACGATAACATGAGCACTCTGTACCTCGACCGGACCAGCCAATCAGAACGTCGCCACGTGTCTGAACAGCCACAAGACAGAACCAAACCCAACAGGACCAGCCTGCATCCAGGTCCTAACCATCAAGCTGCATAAATCCTCCCTTAGAGGGGAAGAAGGGAAACAGACAAACATAGGACTAACATGTCCCAAAACACTTCCGCAGAAGTAACAGAGTATTGATCCCAGTTTAAGATTCCCTAAGGAAAGTAATAAACAAATTAAAAGACATCCTAACCGGATAAAAAGAAATATCATAGGGGCGGAGCCTGGCCGCGCTGGATAATGGCCGCTTGGTAGAGAAGCTCCTGGGCCCCTATTCCCTAGATGTGCAGCTCAGGATAGTATGAGGTGGGCAAAAGGCTTATAATTAACAGGGAGGCAGAGGGGATCAAATAGGGGCCGGATACCAGTACAGAAAAAAAACAGTGAGTGGCGGCAGACCTGAAGGAGATACCCGGCGACTATAAGCCTGGATCAGCAGCGCAACAGCCGCACATGAGAGAACGGCGGCGAAGGTCCTGCACCACCAATAAGTAGGACATACCCGGGCACTGCAAAAAATATACCGGCTGATGGGACAGACTCATCGGACAGCCCTCAGGCATACAGCACAACAAGGGGGTAAGATGAGCACCGGCCGCACCGCGGCTAAACTAATTAAGAACTCCCGATCACCATCCACACTGGGCAATGTAGAATAACAATAATAGCCCACACAACCTTGGAGTAGCCTGCCCGAGGTAGCGATCCCCCACAAAACTACTCATTAGGGCATATAAGATTATTTATTAACACACAATAGGAAAAGCCCTGAGTGAAAAGGAGCAGCCATTACTAAATCCCTAACGCAGACCACGTGGAGGCATAATCCATTTTCCAGAAGCCTCCTGTTTGTACACAGCACACTGCCAGATTGCAATGATTGAAAGGGTAGAGATTACTTCTCACTAAATAACAAAAGACTATTCAGACCTAATATCTGTCCATAAAATGGCCCCAGGCAAACATTAACAGGCAACACCTGCCTTTAAAACACAGCACAGGACTCTGTGACACACGCCGTGGACATAAGAAACTAATTACAGAGCAGGCTATATCTGAGCAATTACCTCACAGGCGACAACATCCAGCCTTTATACATTGGTTATGCCAGCTAAAAAGAACATTAAGGCAGACACCCCGGCCAGAGCAAAAAAAATTAACCAGTACCTGAAACCGCTTGATAGTATAACAGCCCAGGCCATAGACACTACTGAAATGTCTCTTAAACACACACAAACTCCAGACATGCAGGCTGCAGGTGTCCCATGCGAGATTACTAAAGCAGACTTGCAACTCCTAGCCACTAAAGACGACATTAAGGCAGCTATGTCAGACATGAAAGAGATGTTTAATGAAATGAAGAATGACATAAAAAAAGTGGAGCGTAAACTATCAACCTTAGAAGAAGGACATAATATTGCTACACAGGACATCCAACATTTATCCCAGCTCTCATATGACCAAGAGGAGGTTATTCACAACCTCATGGAAAAAGTTGAGGACTTGGACAATAGAGGGCGTCGCAATAACTTGAGGATAAGAGGAGTCCCTGAAAGTATACATCCCCCTGCTATACCAGGGTATCTACAGGATCTCTTTAGAACCGTAAAGGGAACAAACACAGCCCCAGATGTCACTACTGAATGTGCCCACAGAGCACTGAGAGCCAAGCCACCGACAAAAGCCCCGCCGAGAGATAACATTTTTCTGGCACTCCCGCCAGAAAAACCAGATCACACATGCTGGCATAAACATCCAAATATTTACAGACCTCAGCCCAGCCACTCTGCAAAAACGCAGGGACCTGCAATTTGTGACAACCGTCTTGAGGGCACAAAAGATTCCCTATAGATGGGGGTTCCCAGTAAGCATCCTGGCCACAAAAGGGGAAAAATCTGCGTCCCTACGCACTCTAGAAGATATACCTGCATTCTGCGAAGCACTACAAATAAAGATCCCGACACCAACAGATTTACCGCAGCCACAAAGAAACAGAAGACCTTCTACAACAATTTCCAAGGACACTACAGGACAGTCAGCACCTACTACTTCAGAACCTCAAGATATGTCTTTATAATAATTTTGACTTACTGCATCTTTTTTTTTTCTATCATCACACAAGTTCTTTTAACATGAGGACTTTATCCCACTATATTTAGAGGAACTTTGAAAGTATCCATGTCTTCAGGACAGATGAGTATAGAAACTGTGGTTATATATTTATTATTGATGTTTTTTATTGTTGGTAGTTTACCCATTTGGTACTTAGAAAGGTTACAATTGCAAATGAAACTAGACTTCGAGAAAATAGTGAATGTATGCATGCCTTAAAGACTATAGGGTTCAGAACATATAGCTTAGCGTAAATCGTTAGTGGCTAGCGTTAATGCCAAAATATATGTATAGCACTTAGAAAAGCAGTGGTTACGCTTAGAGATAGACTCAGAGTACCCAAGGGTGCAATCACCCTTACTACACATCGCACACAATATATGCAGTGGAGTCTCTACATTAATGTTACCATAGGATAGAATACACCTGTTATTCATTGCTGTGTATAAGTTATCACTGTTTAATATGATTAGTTTGTTGTAAGTTAAATACTCAGAAAATGTTTGGTTTAGATGAAAAGTCTTATGGTCTGTGGCTGTACACTGCTATATGTTTGCCGACCACTCCTGCCCTAGCACAAGCTTGATCCCCTACTGAACCTCACATTGGACTGTTTATACCACCCCCCCCCCAAAACCACATTTAACCACACAAAATGCATTACTCTCTTTCAATGCATACTTTTGCTGCCACTAGGGAAAGGGGCCCCTTCCCCCTACTTAGTTCATCTGAACCGCAGACGACTTGACTTATCCTACCCCGGAATACCCAACCCGACACAAATCATAACTTATCCCCTCCCTCAGTGCTCTTCCTCCCTTCCCCCTAGACCCAGTGACCGTCCACACAGACTCGCCTGACAGATAGCTACTGGTAGAAACCCGAAAGGTTGGTGGCAGAAGGGAAACACCAAAGGTAAAACCCCAGACCCCGACACACCTGCAACAAAACCTAACACCCAAAGATGACTACGCCACATAAAACAAACTCAGCACACAGGATGAACATCATAACAGTAAATGTCAAGGGATTCAATGTCCCACAAAAGAGATCAATCATAATTCATGACCTAAACAGATTAAAGGGGGACATCGTACTAATACAGGAGACACACTTCAAAAGAGGGCTTGAGCCAAAATGGTTTAACCGCTTATACCCCACAGCATACTTCTCCTCAGGGCCAACAAAGAAGTGCGGAGTAGGAATTCTCATCAGACAAAATATCCCATTAAAAATCACAAATGTAGAAAAAGATACAGATGGCAGGATGCTGATTTTGTCTGGCCTGCTATACGGCAGACCAATCACCATCATAAATGTATATTTCCCTAATAAAGCTCAAGCAACCTTCATGCGCGCACTCTCGGGGAGAGTTTTGGACAACATGAAAGGGGTGACATTCATGGGTGGGGACTTGAATGTCCCACTTCATCCCATGGTTGACACGTCAGGAGGCAAATCAAACGTACCCAAAAGAGACATTAATCACATAAATAATCAGATAAACACCCTGGCCCTATATGACGTATGGCGCACATTCCACCCCTCAGTCAGAGACTATACTTTTTACTCCAACCCACACGGAGTTTACTCACGGATCGACTATATACTCACTGACTCTCTAGGCCTCACACTTGTCAGACATACCTCTATACAGCCAACCACATGGTCAGATCACGCTCCCGTGACATGCCAGATAGAATGGCCGGACTCCCCAATCACCCCATACATTTGGAGATTAGATGACAGTATGCTGGACCTCCCAATGATACAGTCAGATGTAGAGAAAAAGATGGTGGAATACTTTCAGATAAACGACACACCAGAAGTGACTTGGACTAATATCTGGGAGGCACACAAATGTATAATCAGAGGGATACTAATGAAACATAAGGCCACATCACTCAAACAGCATAGAGACAGACACAACACTCTCTTACGAAATCTCAGACACTTAGAACAAGAACATAAAAAGAATCCCCAAAAAATTGACCTCAGAACCCGCTTGAAACAGACTAGAACTGAGTTTAACACTCTCCTTCAACACGAACAGCAAAAGAGGGCACTGAGACTACGGCAAAAATACTATGAGCAAGGAGATAAGGCAGGGAAAATGCTAGCCAGAGCACTGAAACATAGACACTTAAAAACACACGTACATCACATTAGAAATAAAACTAACCAGACCAAACATGAGAAGGCCTTCGACAGGGTGGACTGGGACTTCCTCAGGGCCACCCTGCGAAGTATGAATTTCAGCAACGGCTTTATTGAAAGTGTGTTCTCCCTATATGCCGGACCAACTGCAAGGATTAGAACTAATTCAGTTCTATCAGAACCTTTTAACATCCGAAACGGGACTAGACAGGGGTGTCGCCTATCACCACTACTGTTTGCTGTATCCATTGAGGTACTAGCATGCAGGATCAGATCACATAGGGAAATTAAGGGCGTCCTCTCTAAAGGAAAAGAATACAAATTAGCAATGTACGCGGACGATATCTTGCTTACCCTCACTGAAATAGACAAATCCCTCCCACCTCTCCTACAAACATTTGAAGAGTATGGACAGGTCTCAAACTTCCATTTAAATCTAAATAAATCCGAATTACTTAATATAAATACCCCCACTCTAAATATAGCAAACCTCAAACTCACCAGCCCAATAAAGGTTCAAAACTCTCAGATAAAATACCTTGGCATACAAATCACACAGCACTTTAATGATCTATTTAAAAGCAACTACATCCCCTTATTAAAAGAAGTCACAAATGACCTCTCTAGATGGAAAGGCAAAACGCTGTCCTGGATAGGTAGGATACACACAGTAAAGATGAATATTCTTCCACGCATTCTCTATATATTACAAGTGTTGCCCATCCCCTTACCAAAAGACTACTTAAGCCAGCTGCAGGATAATATCGAAAAATTCATTTGGGGAGGAATTAGACCTAGAGTCCCTAGAAGAACCCTTTACTTAGCCAGGGAGAAAGGTGGTCTGGGCCTACCAAACTTAGACCGGTATAGACTAGCAATCCGACTGCAGAGGGTGGTAGAGTGGAGTCACAATTCCAGTACTAAACAATGGGTAGAGCTGGATAGAGACATATTACATACGGGAAATGTGGGAGGACTGGCTTGGTTACAGACAAAACATAGACCTGAGACCATCGGTAAATACCCTCTATTAGAAGAGGTGTTTCAAAAGTGGGACGCATTGCTACACACTAGCACATCTATAACAACCAGACCAGCACCACTGACTCCACTCATTGGAAACCCTGACTTGCCTTTTATGAAAAAGTCTAACAACGCCGCTGCGACCCCGACTCATTTAAGAGACCGATCTGTCAGTACAATTGTGAAAGAGGGACGGATGCTACCCTTGACGGAACTGGGAGGGATAATAGGTGACACTCCACAAGGGTGGTACATACATGCACAACTTACACATTATGTCAACTCCCATAACTCACAAAAAAACCTTAAAAGACAGTACACGCGCTTCGAAAACCTATGCGCTTCTACACTACCCCCCCCCGCCACCTCATATCTACGCTGTATGGGATACTGATGGACACTGAGGATGAACGATTGCCCACATACTGTCACAAATGGGCCAGAGATCTAAACCTAGTTATCACACATGCAGACTGGATGCAAATCTTTCGCAACCATAAAAAAGCCTCTGTATCAGCCAAAATTCAAGAGACAAATTATAAATACATGTCTAGGTGGTATCTCACCCCCGTGAGATTGCAAAAGATATACCGTATGGCTAGCAACAGGTGCTGGAGGGGCTGTGGCATGCCCGCAGACATGCACCATGTGTGGTGGGGCTGTGAGAAACTGGACGCATTCTGGGAGAGTGTGGTGGGACATATCAACAAAACATTAGACACAAATATAAATAAAGATCCTGGCCTGCTGTTGTTCCATGGCCTACCAAACCTTAAAGATAACGCTAAACAGAACCTATTATACATAATGCTAAACAGCGCCAAATCACTGATACCACAAAGATGGAAATCCACAGAAATCCCAGATCTTACATCATGGAAACAGCAAGTGGACAACTTGCTCCTCATGGAGCGATACCACTTTCTCGGATTAGGCAAACTAGAGACGCACGAATACATGCTTATGCGCTGGAACGCACACAGAGACACCTGAAGGGTTTACTGACTAAAACAGACTAGGAAATACTGGCAAGGTAACTCACTGACTATGGAGAGACACAAGACAGCCCAACTACATGACCAACTACCTCAGCCCCCCAGACATACCCTCACAACTTCACTCTGCACAGATGACTCCCTCCCTCCCTTACCCCTTCTCACCACCTCTAATGCTCACCTCACAACATACCTTACCGCATGTGTTTAAAGTATTTAATCTGCAGCATTAGACCAGAAATATTTTTGTTTGTTAGAATAACTTCAGATCTGTTGGACATTATATGCAAATGATAATCTTGGACTCTGCCTCACTAACATCTCACTAAACAATACAGATATGAGCTTTCCAATAGCCAAAGAGTGGCTTGCGATCTCCCAAACGATGTTAGCAGAGATCACTCCCTTGAAACCATCTCAGAGCCACTATAAACATTAACTTGTTAGATTTAAGCCTCACAGGAGCCTTAGAGACATTTTCTTCAACCTCTAAAACCCATCTGTATTAAGAATTTATTAGGCTCATATTGTAACCAGAGCCAAGTTTGTACTATGTTTTTCTTTCTTATGATAATAAAGCTCTTTGAAAAAAAAAAAAAAAAAAAAGAAATATCATAGGGTGAAGCGGATCCCTTGGGGGGTTACGCATGTCAGCACGCCCCACTCTTATGCAAGAGAATAAAGATTATTGTGACAAGTTTGAGCAAATTCTTAATAAGTGATCAATGGACATTATGGTACTTACGGTTGATTGCCTTAACAAGGAATTGGTGGATCAGCAAGTAAAATTAGATGAAATGGAATCTGAAATGCAAACATCTGCCTACTGAGGAATCTTCCAAACTACTCTCCCAAGTTGATTCAACCATTGCAGAATTGAAGAAAAAGATTGAGATCCGCAAAACGGACCAAGTTTGCCAGGGATGAGTTGGACTATTCCCAGGGACATGTTTACAAGTGGCGCTATGACCCTGAAGGTGCGTTTAAGGAGGACCACTTCCGGTAGAGGCAGACGCCACTATCATGCAACAAACCGCAGTGGAAGTAGCATGGGATCTTCTGATATATCATCGCCGGGGGACTCGGACATAGACTGAAAATCCCTGTATCTGCGAAGGATAGGATCATTTAATAACTGAAAAACATGTCTGAGCAAGACGCGAACACGCGGCACTCTATAATGAAAGGCACAACACTCAGGGACAGTTACACCCGCAGGGTACTGTAAGGCCCTCCCCAAGGTGGTAGACCCGGGACAATAGGGCACAAGCACAAACGCGCATAAACGTCTGGACTCTGCAGATGAATAATCGGCAAGAATATGTGGAAGCAAAAACAAGCAGCAACCTCTAGGGGGAACACGCCGCCCTGAATGGAGGAATAATCATAAATTGGGTTACCCACATGTGTAGAAGTATGGAGCGGTAGGTAACACGCCTCTTGGAGGACGGGACCACCAGAGGCAGATGGCTCAGCTGTCCCTTGATTCCCCGAGTCCGAGGAACAAGGCGCTCTCATATGGCATACAGAACAAAACTGGTTGACATGTGTCAACGAGGCCAATCCGGATTCTTCACCGGACGCAGAATCTGAATCTTCCATAACTGGATAGAGGAAATGCAAATATGGACTTAAGAAATAAAGCAAAAATGGCACCTGACACCCACAATGGCTGGGGCACTCACCACCTTCTATGACCAGACCCCTGCAAACTAGAATTTCTCCTTCGCCACACGGTCGGGATTGCGGAAATGGAAGACGAAGCGTAAGCACGTCCCACCACAAGGTGAACCGTACAGTCAAAAAAAGCGTGCCCATCCATCGCGTCACTTCCAAAAGGTTGTGTCACTTCCAAAAGGCCTCCATGTTCCAACCACGAGCCCATAAACATCACACATAAGCAGGTTGAATCACATAACAAACATGATTATAAACCCCCCGTTCAATAACCCCCCTCAGGAGATATTAACCCTTGATTCCAAGATACTAAAGGAGACTCACTGAGACCCTTAAGTTAAGTTAAGTTAGACCCGCAAGGTGGTAGCATCTTGGGAATACATTTGTATTACAGTACATTCATAAAGAAAGTAAAATGAAACGATCTTACCGGAATCTACACCGTGGAACAGGAACACGGCCTTTCAAGTGTGACGGATAATAGCATCACCTCCGCCATGGACTTGATAGAAGAAAGCAGGCAGCAGAGCAAAGTTTAACAACGCCGATTGCTTGAGGAGCTGTTAACATGAGTCGGGATGGTTTTGCAGAAAGACTCTTCCTGCATCTCCGGACTCTAACTTTCATCCAAGCCCTCACTGAGAGACTGACAGGACTACTTAAAACTCCAGTCCCATGCCGAAGAGTACTACCCTCCATAAAAGACAATAATAAATTCTGACACTTCTCTGCCAACCTCCTGGGACAAAAGGCAAAGAATGACTGGGGGATGAGGGTAGTGGGAGAAGTATTTAAGCCTTCGGCTGGGGTGTCTTTGCCTCCTCCTGGTGGCCAGGTTCTTATTTCCCAAAAGTAATGAATGCAGCTGTGGACTCTTTCCATTTAAGAAGAAAATATTAATGCACATGGGTGAGCCATCAACATGAGGCATCTATGTGCAGCCACCAATCAGCAGCTACTAAGCCTATCTAGATATGCTTTTCAGCAAAGGATATCAAGAGAATTAAACAAATTTGATAATAGAAGTAAATTAGAAAGTTGTTTAAAATTGCATGCTCTTTCAAAATTATGAAAGAAAAAATGTGAGTTTCATGTCCCTTTAAGAACGGAACAGCC